>NW_026705823.1:0-300000 GCF_029867415.1 Vicia villosa | reverse complement strand
TGTTGTTTGGATTAGTAAATGCATGATTTGGAATGGGTAGCTTACTATTTCTTGAGCTTGTGTTAGAATTGTTATGTTAATCCCTAAATGATGTGAGAAATAACTTGTATTGATGATTCTATGCATGATTCTATGAATGAGTATGAAAATAACATGTGAATTGGTGAATATGTGTTGATTTTGGTGAAACCCTAACTTCGTAAATTTTGATAGATTCATGAAATGTTGGATAATTAGAGCATGTTTAATGTGATGTAATGATGAACCATGGATAGTAACATGATAGGAACTTTACATATGCGCTGAGATTCTGTTTTGGTGAAGTTTTGTGGATTTTGGGACAATTCTCGTATGCTTCCAAACAGAATTAGAGTTTTCTGTTTTCGCTCAGTTCGCTCCGCGAACCAAGTTCGAGCCGCGAACACCCTGTTTTTTCTATGTTCGCTCCGTGAACTGTAAGCAGTTTTGCGAATTCTTTTATTTGCTTGGATTGTCTTGGGAACTTGTATGCTATTGATTTATGAATGATTAATATGAGTTTTGATTAATTGTTTGGCATGAATTGGATAGCTTATGGATGAAATTTTGGGAGAAAACATAATACTTGAATATGTATGTGTTTATAGTGTGAATTGATGAATAATGATGCAATACATATTATGAGATGCTTGAATACATGTGATTGAATTGTTAGGTGCTAATTGATGCTTTGTTGATTGGTTTGAAGTCATGTTGTGTAATGTTGTGCAATGTTGGAAGAGATGTGATTATGTAGTTTAAGAGGTTGAGAATCGCCTTATTTTCATAAGTCTTATTTGTTGCACACTTACACTAGCATGTGTCTTTGAAAGAGGCAATGTCGGGTAATCTCGTGGAGATTATTTGCTTGCCCCAAACCTAACGAGTATGAGATTTGAAAGCTTAACGAGTATGAGGCTTTGAGGTGGTTATCTAGTCTGAGAGATGGACATTCGGCTTGTCGGAAATGATAATGGGGGGATCCACATGCATATCACATTGAGTCACACTGGAGTCGTATGTGTCGGTGTGAAATGTTGTTGTTGGAGTGATTTATGTGATATGAATTGTGTGGAATGATGTTGGTGGATACACATATATGTGGATTTGGTGAATCATTTGATATGAATGGTTGATTTGTTATGGATGTGATATATGTGATTGAAACATATGTGATGTAGATGTGAATATATATATGTATATATGTGGATATGTGAATCATGTTTGATTGATGATGATAAATGTGGTAAGAGATGTGATTACTTGTATACTTGTGATATAAATGATATGATTCCAATGATATAAATATATTGTATGATGTTTTTTTGAATTGGGATAGAGATGGATATGTGCATTTGGTGATATATGTTCATACGTGCGATATGTCGGTGAATTGTGTACATGTCTATATATTTGGAAAACGTGTATATGTGACTATGTGAAGATAACTTGTATATTTGGAATATGGTTATGTTTGTATTCAATTGTTGCTTCGTGAATATTGTTAGAAAGGATATGTACTTAGAATCTATATGTTGATGAAATATGATTAGGTACATTGTTTAGTAATCATTTTTTATCACTTGGAATTGAATGAGCTATGTCGTATGACATGAACATGTGAACCTTAATTAACGGCATATGATCCATGTTTATGGGAAAAGTGATGAATTCTTGAAATGCATTCTTGTTGTGTTTTACATTTCCTATATTATGTTTATTTATAATGATATGAATTCGCACCCTTCTGTTTGAATGATGTTCAATGCAACATCGCGCAGGTTTCGAGGATAGTGATGCTTCAAAGGAGGCTTAACTCGTAGATTTAGATCTCTTGTAGAGTGTCTTGACTAAGTATTCATGCGTGCTCTGGTCATGTAACACTTGGGATTGGGTTTTATAGTTTTTAATTGACTTGATGCTATGAGACTTTATTTTACTCATATGTATGTCATATTTGTATCATGTTATATTCTGGATGTGTGGCCTTTGAGCCTAGATAATTGTGATATCGTGGATGATGTATGAGAATCATCTGAATTTACCATTTATTGATGAGATGATTATTCCGTTGTGATTTGGCATGTTAATTATGAATCTTTAATCATGTGTTACTTGTAATTGACCATTGCATGTGAAGGTGGAAATATTTTTATATTTTGATAATTATGTGTAATGCCCTCATTGTGAAGGCAAGCCTCTACAATACTATGTTTTGATGAAGACAACTATCATGAGTATACATCAATAAAGGATGAGCAAAAAGATAAAATTAGCTATGGATCAATATTGCAACCTTCATGGAGATTAGCTTTGATTGATTGATCTTCATCTCATAATGGTACAAGCTAAATCCTTTTACATTGATATTCCTTAGTGCTCAAAAATCAAATAAAATTTCATGAATATGCATGTCCAAACTTATATATGCATGGCGTAAGTTTCCATATACCAAAAATATGCATTTTCACTCCTTATGTTGAGGTAACCGGTTACCAACATTCATGTAACCGGATACTGAAACTATGAAAAGTATTCCCACTGGTTTTTGTAAGGGTAACCAATTAACCTTGTTTTAGTAATCGGTTACTGAGTTAAAAATTTCAAAAATTATGAACGTTGGGAGTGGGTAACTGATTACCTTGCTTTTGGTAACCGATTACCTACTGAACCAGTGCCTTGTTTCACTTTGCTTTATGTTCAAATGTGAATATATTTTCAAACCTTAAACATTGCATTGTTTGATCATTTTATAATCTTTCTAAAGGATGTAAATACCTATATAAATACCATAAACTTTTGATTTAAATCTCACCTCTTTCATTACAATTTACCACCTTTTTGTCATACATTTTCATACAAGTGTTTCATACTTGAACTTTCATTGAAACTCTTTATGCACATTGTTAGAAAAGTTTCTCATTCATACATAAACACTTGAGCACTATTATATCATTGTAAATTGTCTTGCTTGAAAGAGAAGATCAATCCTAGTGATTGATATATGTTCATCAACATTTCTACTCAAATATATTTGGTTATTATTGACTTGCTATCCAGGATGGTTGGAAGAAAGGGTTTTTTTATTAGTGAGAGGATTGTTCTCATAATTAAGTTAGTAAATCCAAGAGGATTGTTCTTGGTGGTTGAAATCTTGTTGTCCAGGATTGTTGGAAACAAGTGAGTCATTAAGGGAGGATTGTTCTCTTAATGTACTTAGTGAAAATCCAAGAGGATTGTTCTTGGTGTTTGGTGTGTCTTGTGTAAGTTGTAGCAACCTGCCCTAAAAATAAAGACTTTTAGAGTCGCCACCTATTCTACCAGGGCGAATAGGAAACCCTACGCAGTTAAGAGATCGGGGTAAGATTATTATAATCAGGTCGAGGGAAGGTGTTAGGCACCCTCAACCCTTTCCTAAGGTTTTATTGAAGATAAGGTTTATGGCTAAATTTATTAAGGTTAATAGCTAAGGAAATGAAAAGGGTGAACGATAAGATTCGAACCTGATTAGGATTTTGGGGAAGGGGACTCGCCTTGTTGCCAAGTGCCTACGTATCTCCTTAGGGAGAATCAGAGTCAATGTAGTTCGGGCACAGGGTTGTACGCCTTAGAATTGATTTTGAAATTGTTTTGAAGGCTTTTTGAATGGCCTATCGTAGTTTGAATTTGTGGTTTGAAAGGCATTTTGAGTTGCCAGATCGAAGTGATGAAAATCCGTAGTTTGAATGTGTGTTTTAAGATTTGGGCGAACAACCCTGGTTTGATGTGTTTTCGTTAGGTGCGATGATCAATAGATTTGATCATTATAATTAACGAATTTAGATAATGTATTGCTGGCCATTCTGACCGATAGATTCGACCGTCACGAGCAGCAAATAAAATATGTTTTAATTTTGTGTAATTAAATTATGAGTTTTATCATTATCTCTCATAACCAATACATTTGGTTATTACATGATAATGAATTTCAATGTTTATGTTTTATTATTTTATCTCTCGTCAATGTGACCAATAGGTTTAGTCGGATCGAAGAGAGAATTAGCCATGAACCCATTAAATCAGAATTAATAATAAATTAATTAAATTAAATTTATTTCTCGCCAATGCGACTAATAGATATAGTCGGATCGAGGAGAAAATCATATTAATCAAGAATTAATATTTTTTTTGCCAAGTGGTAGCGGGATTAGGCAAACCCTAACACGTCGTAAACCTTCCTAGGGTTTTTGTGATTTATAATGGTCAAAACCAATTAAATAAATTAATCGAAATAATCGAATAATCGGGGAAAATATTATACTCCTAACCCTAATCCTAGTTATATTATTCTAAACCTAATTATATTTCTAATCCTAATTAAATAAATAAATTAAATTAAATATAATTGATTAATCTAAACATTTAAATAATAAAATAAATAAAAAAGGTATAGAAAACCTGGTAATAATCCTGTATCCTGTATGGCGCTTCCTTGAGGACTTATTGTAGATTGCTGTTGTCTGGCCCCTTAGGCGTGTATTGATCACACGTACTGGATCGTGAAAACAGGGAAAATATGAAAAAACTTGCCCCCAACCTGGCTCGAACCCAGGTGATGGAGGTGAACAATAGTACTTAAACGCCAGCTGAGCCATCTACGCTTATTGTTTTTTAAACAGCGCGTGACTTACATAACCTTTGGAATATCATGAATGCTTTTTAAAAAATAAATTCGCGCCCAGCCAGCCATCTTCTTCCTCATCCGAACCTGCACAAAAAGATACCTTTGGCTACGGTTTTGCTGCGTAGCTATAGGCTATACCAACGGCCAAACCGTAGCAATAGCTTCTGCCCTTGTCAAATTCCTCACATAATCCAAATAAATCCAAATTAAACACCCAGATTAACTAAAAGACACCCTCTGAATGCAATGGAACTATTAATTTTGGCCAATTTTGCGTCTAACTTAATGTTCCCAATTTGAAAACTCAAGAACCCTAAACATGGTGTATCCCTCAAACTACAACCAAAATCCAACTAATTATCGAGAAAGATTTACAACATCAATCTAAACACCAACATTTATTCAAAACTTGTTTAAGATTCCTATATTAACGTAATCGAAAAAATCAAAAAAAGTTACAAACCGTGATACTATGTGGGATTGATTCACGCAACCTTGGCCAATGGTAATGATTCGGTTAGCTTCAGGACATGTCCAGGAACGTGTTAGCACCCTTCAAACTCCTTGAATCGGCCCGTGATCTTGAACTCGAATTTGATTTTTTCCTTGATATTTTTACGGTTCTTGGAGGCAGAATCCTCCCCTGGTTCTATGAAATTCATCTCCTTTTATAATGTCAATTTAGGTTTTCACAAATAACTCTTGATTGAATCTGATTAAATGCTGATTGAGATTTTTTGCAATATTTGTTTTGATGTTGAAGATTTGAAGAGATTTGGAGTGATATTTGGGAAGCTTGCAAATCTGATTTTTCCCCATGAAAACGTGAACAAACTTGTACAATTTGGCCAATTTAATTTTTTTCTTCATTTTAATAGCCTAATAATAATAATTAATAGTAACAATAATAATAACATTAAAATACTAATATAATATATTTTTATTTAACTAAAAGAAATCAAATAATAAAAATAATAATGATAAATAACAATAATTAAAACTAATATCAATGATAATTCTATTAAAATTAATTAATAACACTAATCAGGAAATATTAACCCTAAATAATAATACTAATTCTAATAAGACTATCATTACCCTAAAAATAATCCTAATATATATAATTACTAAAACCTAATTACAATAATAAACCTAATTAATCCTAATACTAATCCTAATACTACCTAATAATAATCCTATTAATACTAACAATAATAATAAAAATTAATAATGCTAAATACTAATAGTTAGTTATGATAAAAAATAATAATAATAATAATAGTCGAAACAAATGTTAGTAAAACCCAAAATACCCCAAAAAATGATAAAACCCTTGTAATAATTGGGCCCAACGTTTGGGTCCTAAACATCTATTAATTACGCCCTTGTTTTAACTCAACCTAATTTATAAGAGAGCGGGTTTGAGAATAGAAATGTCAAACCCCATGACTCTTAATTTTGAACCTTGATGGATTAACAGACGTAGATTTGATCGGGCAAATTTTAGGGTATGACAGCTGCCCCTGTTCAATCTTCTTGAACCTGAAGAGTCAGATAGGCACGCCTGCCTATCGTGATCTAAAGGTAGAAGATGATTGAACACTGAAATGACCTGAAATTTGCATTTGTTGGGAAGAAGTTCCGTGGGAGATGGGCTTAAAGATGCCATCCAAGGTAAATACCCCTCTTTTTTTTAGAATATGAAGCAGACGCTTTCGAAAGGGGACCACTGCGTTTTGATTGTAGCACGGCCTAAAAAGACACCCTGAATTTTATGCAATGTTATGATGCATGCAATGTGTGATGCAGTGAGCTTCCCAAAATAAATGAGAGCGGTGTATGTATGCTTTATGTATGAATGAGGTATGTTAATTGAATGATGCATGACTGTTAGTTGTGTTAGTTGAAGTATGTTAGTAACTTTGGAAAAGAAAGATAAAACCTTTGGGTGTTATTGATGATGCTTTGGAGAAGATCACTGCCGAGGGACTAACGTGATAAACCCAACTGAGGAACCCTTTGAAAATCTTATTGTAAACCCTTTGTAAAACCCTTTGTAGTCTTGAAGAATATCACTTCCGAGGGACTAACGTGATAAACTCAATTGAGGAACCCTTTGAAAAACCCTGTTGTAAAACCCTTTGTACATTCGAAGAAGATCACTGCCGAGGGACTAACGTGATGAATAAACCCGATTGAGAAACTCTTTGAAAAACCCTGTGTAAAACCCTTTGTGAAACCCTTTGTAGTCTTGGAGAAGATCACTACCGAGGGACTAACGTGATAAACCCTATTGTAGAACCCTTTGTAAAACCCTTTGATCACTGCCGAGGGACTAACGTGATGGGTAAACGTAACTATCAATAGCGACGACTCGCAGTTTGTTGTGTAGAAGATAGTTAACTTGCTATAGCGCTAGCAAGCTTTCGTAGTTTGTGAACCCCAAAAGGATCACTTGCTATAGTTTTATCAAGCTCACCCGCACCAATATGATCACTCGACATAGTTCTGACGAGTTCACCTGCACCAATAGGATCATTTGCCCTGGTTCAGACAAATTCACCTGCACCATTAGGATTACTTGTCATAGTTTTGACAAGCTCACCTGCACCATTAGGATCACTTGTCCTGGCTCGGACGAGTTCACCTGCACCATTAAGATCACTTGCCCTAGTTCGGACGAGTTCACCTGCACCAATAGGATTACTTGTCATAATTCTGACAAGCTCACCTGCACCATTTGGATCATTTGCCCTGATTCGGACAAATTTCACCTGCACCATTAGGATTATTTGCCCTGATTCGGACAAATTTCATCTGCACCATTAGGATCACTCGCCCTGGTTCGGACGAGTTCACCTGCACCAATAGGATTACTTGCCCTGGTTCGGACGAGTTCACCTGCACCATTAGGATCACTTGCCCATGTTCGGACAAGCTCACCTGCACCAATAGGATTACTTATCATAGTTCTGACAAGGTCACCGCACCATTAGGATCACTTTCCCTGGTTCGGACAAGTTCACCTGCACCATTAGGATTACTTGTCATAGTTCTGACAAGCTCACCTGCATCATTAGGAGTCACTTGCCCTTGTTCGGACAAGCTTACCTGCACCAATAGGAGTCACTTGCCCTTGTTCGGACAAGCTTACCTGCACCAATAAAAATCATTTGCTATAGTTCTAGCAAACTTACCTGTATCAAAGGAATTACCTGCCATGGTTCTGACAAGCGCACCTGCATAAGAGGAATCATTTGCTATAGTTCTAGCAAACCTACCTGCACGAAAAAGATTCACTTGCTATAGCGCTAGCAAGTTTATCCACATAAAGTCCTTGACGGTATCCTGTAGATGTATGAAGATGATGCTCGCGACTCGAGGGTCGGAAAGAAAACGATATGTTTAGAAACTCACGACTCGAGGGTCGGAAAACACACCTATCGCAATGCGAGGGTTGGAAACTGGGCTTTTTGTAGTATGTGAATGCGCTAGATGATATGTATATGCTAATGCGTACGTATGTATTTTATGAGTGAAATGAACAGCAAGGTTGCTATCATCGGTAAGGTTACCGGGATACATCAATCATGTGATTGGGGATAAACAAACAGTAAGGTTACTGTTATCGGTAAGGTTACCGGGAAGCAGGTGGACAATGTGGTTTAGCACCAGAGTAATGACTTGGATGTCTTGATGTATGGGATAATGCTTATGCTCATGCATATGTTGATTGATGTAATGAGTGGAACGAAGCAATGTCTTCTATAAGACTACCTGAAAAGGTTTCTGGAATGGATATGAAAATTTGTCTTAAAGAAGACTACCTGAAAAGGCTCTTAGACAGGATAGGAGTTTGTCTTAAAGAAGACCACCTGGAAAGGCTGAAAGATGTCTTAAAAAAGACTACCTAAAAAGGTTCTTGGTGTGGCCGATGAATGTCTTAGAAAAGACTACCTAGAAAGGTTCTTATAAACCTAATGTCTTGAAGAAGACTACCTGAAGAGGTGAAGGATAGAAAAACACTTATAAAGGGGGGTTTGAACAAGTGTAGCTTTAAAACTTGTAAGATAAAAACTATTTGCACAATGATTTTTATCCTGGTTTGTTGTTAACTAAACTACTCCAGTCCACCCCCTTGGAGTGATTTACCTCACCTGAGGATTTAATCCACTAATCACACGAGATTACAATGGTTTTCCACTTAGAAACACTCTAAGTCTTCTAGAGTATCCTGATCACAACTTAATCACTCTAGGAACAATCTGCTTAGACAACTTCTAAGACTTGCTAGAGTATACTGATCAACAACCTGATCACTCTAGAACTTACAAATTAATGTAAATAAATTCTTTTAAGAGTTACAATGCTTCTTATAAAGCTATTATCACAACTGTGATTTTCTCTTAAGTTTAAGCTTAAATCTCACTAAGATATTACAACAGCGATGTAGTGAGCTTGATGATGAAGTTTGAGAGCTTTTGAATTCGACAGAGTTTGTGCAAGATTGGTTCAGAGATCGTAACGTAGCTTCTCATCAGAACTTCATATTTATAGGCACTTGAGAAGATGACCGTTGGGAGCATTTAATGCTTTGCGTAATCCGTACAGCATTGCATTTAATGTTTCACTCTTTTGTCAACTACCTCGAGCCTTGTTTTCGCTGTGTCTACTGACGTTGCCTTTAATAGCTTCTAACGTTCCTTTTGTCAGTCAGCGTAGCCTGCCAGTCTAGTACTTGCTTCTGATCTTATGTTTGTGTAAACAACGTTTGAATGTCATCAGAGTCAAACAGCTTGGTGCAGAGCATCTTCTTGTCTTCTGACCTTGAAGTGCTTCTGAGCGTGATACCATGAGAACTTAAGTGCTTCTGCTTCTGATCTCAAGTTCTTCTGATGCTTCCATAGACCCATGTTCTGATTCTGCTTGACCATCTTCTAATGTCTTGCCAGACCATGTTCTGATGTTGCATGCTGAACCTTCTGAGTCAGTGCTTCTTGTGCTGATTTTGTGCATACTCTTTATATAATTCCTGAAATGGAAATTGCATAGTATTAGAGTACCACATTATCTCATACAAAATTCATATGCTTGTTATCATCAAAACTAAGAATATTGATCAGAACAAATCTTGTTCTAACAAGAGGTTCCTGGAAAGGATAACAATTCGTCTTAGAGAAGACTACCTGAAAAGGTTCCTAGACAGGATCGTGCGATTTGTCTTAAAGAAGACTACCTGGAAAGGCTAAAAGATGTCTTAAAAAGACTACCTGGAGAGGTTCCTAGAAAGGATGATAATTCGTCTTGATGAAAATTACCTGAAAAGGTTCCTAGAAAGGATTGTATGATTTGTCTGAAAGAAGACTACCTAAAAAGGTGTGGTGTAATGTATCAACCAATGTATGTAATGCATGATTTATATGTATTTGCATGATGCTCCAATGATAGGTTGTTGATAACCAAAGTGTATATCGCTCGCTGGAGTTGTAGGTTTGTTTGATAAGGTGGGGTGTGATGCTAGCGCGACTTCCCAATCCCTATTTTTTTGAATTTTGAAGATCGTGCTTAGGAGGAAGATTTGTTCGATGTTGTAAAGTGTGAGAACGCCTTTTCCTCATGTTGTGCGCCTTGCCCCAGTTTGGATTTTTGAAATACTCCACGCCTTTAACCTTGTGAGGTTCTCCACGTCCTTTAACCCTTGCAATTCGCACCTTTAACCTTTTCGAGGTTCTCCACCCCTTTAACCTTTTGAATTGTCTACCTTATGGATTTGATATCCAATGCCCCACTGTTTAGTGGAAAAAGATGCCTATGATCTCCAAGCCATGAAGGAAGTGCCCCGAGAAATAACCTTGTCATATGCTTCGACGTTTAGAATGAAGGGTATGCCCTTGATCTCCAGGATATGGAGGGCTATCCATAGTGTTCTATCCTTTTGAATTTGAGTTCTTCCCATGTTTGACATGCCCCTGTTTGTTATTGCTTCGAGGTGTGCCCCAAGTCGATTGAACCTTAGGAAGAATGCCCTAGTGAATAGGATGTTTGATTGCATGCCCCTGTGATCCTTGAAATTTTGCCCCTGTTTAGGAGAACCCTCTAGATGTGGTTCCCCCATGCAAAGGTCTTTATTAGAAGTGGTCACCCTAGATTAACCAATTTCGAAATTTCCTTGATGCTAAGTGTATATTCGTAGATGACGTTGTACCCTTTGGGAAGTAACTCCGATGCGATGCGGATACAAGTTTTGAAATTGAAGTCCGTTATGAATTAGGACTGGATGATTAGAAAAGAATGCTTGAAGAAGCGCAGCGGTTAGGAACGGTTTTAACAAACCTGGGAGTCAGTATAATAAAATGCTGCTTGATATGCTTTCGTAGTTAACCTTGCCTCAATTAGGACTTTTGAATGTTGTAATTTGGCCTGGTTTATGGTTTTAAGAAACAGCGGATACAAGGCTCAAAATTTATTTACCCCTCCCCTTCCTTCATGATGTTCTCCAAATCCTAAAATTCGTCTAATTCAATGGATGTGCTTTGTATGTAAGAGAATCGTTTTAGTTTCGATGTTGAGCAGAAGCTTCAGTAGAGACGCAAGCACCGATGAAAATTGTTGTAAAGATCCAAGCATTGATGTGAAGCTTTGATGGTTTGGCAGTCACAAGATTATCCTTCGTATTTCGCCTTTGTTTTGTTTTTATCCCTTATTTTTGCATGAACCAATTCCTTTGAATTTGATCCATCGGGATGCCCTAATTTTTACCTAAGTCATTTTGTTTTCCATTTTGACTTAGCGGGCGCTTTTCTCCTTTTTTTTGTTTTGAATACCCCTTTGGAAATATTGATCCTTGAATGTTGTGACTGCCATGTTGACTTTGATTTGTAAGCTTCGACTTTGATACGTCCTTGATCTTGAATGATGTATTGAGGAAGAAGATTGTTGTGAATGTTATCTCTATTGCTCCCTCATTCTTGAATGAACGCAAGGAAGAAGACATGCTTGAACCTTTGCTTTGCTTGATCCGTATGCTTGAACCTTTGCTTGGATCGACTGATTCTCTTGACAACCAAAATACACCATTGAATTAACCGAAATCTACCCTGCCCCTGGTTGAAATCAAGGTTTATTTGTAAAGTAGAAACAAACTCCAACTCCTGGCTCGAGGGGGTGACGAGGGATTAACATCCTTATATCTCCACTGTTTAGGAATTGAAATAATGTCTGTACATCGTCGGCTCGGTCTTACCTTGAAAGCATACGTTTAGCGAGATTTAGTTATTTGTATTCGTCATTCTCCCTTAAGTCTGTTAGTAATCCTAAATTTGAGATTGAAAATAGAATAGAAGTGTGCGAGTGAAAAGTCGTAGTAGTGAGCGAATGAATTGACTCCAAAACCTGCGTGGTCATCCCATTAGAATTGCTAATTCGAAGGTACAACTTTTATCCTGAGTACACTTAGTGACCGTAGGGGTTGAAATTCTTAGAATGACAAAACCTATTGATCCTAGGGACAATCTCCTTTGTAAATCCGTTGACCTTATTTTACTCCTTAGTTCTTAGACTTGTAGAAGTAAAGGGTAACCTTGAATTCTCCTTGGGCACGTCAAATTTGTCGGGAATAAATTGTTAGCGGTGGGTTTTCGTCGTTTCGGAACTTCATGAGTTTCCTTAGAATGAACCTCTTTTGCTTTTCCAGAGGATTGTATCACACCATTTGCAACCTTCAAAGTTTGTAGATTGATAACGCAATCCTATGACCCTTTTGCCCCTTGGTGGGGAGCTGACATATGTCGCCTTCCCTCCATCGTAATTATGCCTCTTTAGTCGGGGTATTGCCCCAGTTGGACTGACCATTGCCCTCCAGTTATCGTAGAGCGTCCTTGTAAGCTTTGCTATGTTCATAGATGAACCCCTTAATGACTAGGTACATCTTGAGTGTATCTATGAGGGAACTTCTTTGTTGAACTAATCCTTGCTCAACCATAACCTTGGTTGTATTCATGATCCTGTTACGACAAGGCATGGACATGCGACTGGCATGTTGAAAGACATCCTCTTTTCCTTAGTAAGACTAAGATCATTCTCAATAGTTTATCCTCCTTTCTCCACAGTTTATGATCCTTTGGGTTTTTCTTTGCGAGTCTCGGGAAATCGGCTAGGACGGTAAGTATGGATGCGGGCGAAGATAGAAATGCAAAATGTAAATGTATGAATGCATGAAAATGCAAATGCATGCGTATGCGAAAGACTCCTTTATTTTTGTATTATAACTCCTTGTATGCAATGCAGACGTGGGACATATAATCCTAGGGATAGCCTTAGAGGCGACATTAGATCCTAGTGGAATCCTTGCAAGATAGATGTCATGACACGCCAATGGAAATCCCTTAGATTTGGGAGTATGCGGAAGGTAGCAGCTGGTGACCGTTCAAGACAGTTACCAAATCTCATGGCCATCGAGAGGCCGTTCGACGTGTACCGATGAAGTTGTCCCTCGTGGGAAGGTTCTCTATGCAGAACACAACCTATCTAAGGACGATATCAGACGAAGTGGAATCCCTATAGGCTAGGGATTGAAGATGCATAAATGGAAATCCAAACCCTACAAGTTAGAGGGTGCGCGGGAATAAGCACGGGGTGACTGTTCAAGACATTCACTAGATCTCATGGCCATCGTGAAGCCAATCTACGTGCGTTAATGGGGACGTCCTTCAAGGGAAGGACGAAGTCATTGTAAAAACACATGGACATAAAAGAAAATCCCTACAGGCTAGGGAGTGCGTAGAAGCAAGCACGGGATGACCGTTCAAGACAGTCACTAAATCTCATGGCCATCGAGAGGCCAATTGACGTATGCTAACAAAGATGTTCTTCGTACGAAGGATGCGATTTTAGAAATAGAATCCCTACAGGCTAGGGAATGCATAGATGTAAGCACATGGTGACTGTTCATGATAGTCACTAGGTCTCATGGCCATCGAGAGGCCAATTGACGTGCGTAAACGAAGATGTCCTTCGTGGGAAGGACACGTAGTTCTAAAAATACAAGATATAAAAAGAAAATCCCTACAGGCTAGGGAGTGCGTAGATGCATGCGCGGGGTGACTGTTCGAGACAGTCATTAGGTCGCATGGCCATCGAGAGGCCAATTGACGTGCATAAATGGAGGTGTCCTTCGTGGGAAGGATATGGTCCTGGAAATAGAGTCCCTGCAGGCCAGGGAACACGTAGGAATACCTGCAAAAATTAAAATGCAAGACATTCGCGGTATATAAATTGCAAACATATAATAAGCACATAAGCACATAAGCCCTAGGTTCATAGGTTCGACGTAACGGCTTAGGGTGCCTACCCTTCCCATTGGTATGTTCTAGAAGGTCTCATGGGGTCGTTCGTAGCCTCCGAGACTTTTTGTCTCTTTGGATTTTAGAATAACTCATTTATCCATGAGGTTCGAGTTTTAGGGGTAGGTTCCTAGAGAGATCAGCTAAATACCAAGTCCTGCCCTCAACAAAGTCAAGCATCGTATCAGACGTTTCCGGATATTCAACCAACTCTGAGTGGAATTATAATAAGACTCGTATGCGATGTAATTCCCCTCTGGTCTTAAATATAATTCCCACACTTAGGTTTTAAGAACAATTTATATACAACCCAAACCGTTTACCAAAAACCTAAACCCTCTCAAGCCTTAGGAGCATAATAATTCACCATTATAGTTATCCCCAGCAGAGTCGCCAGCTGTAGCAACCTGCCCTAAAAATAAAGACTTTTAGAGTCGCCACCTATTCTACCAGGGCGAATAGGAAACCCTACACAGTTAAGAGATCGGGGTAAGATTATTATAATCAGGTCGAGGGAAGGTGTTAGGCACCCTCAACCCTTTCCTAAGGTTTTATTGAATATAAGGTTTATGGCTAAATTTATTAAGGTTAATAGCTAAGGAAATGAAAAGGGTGAACGGTAAGATTCGAACCTGATTAGGATTTTGGGGAAGGGGACTCGCCTTGTTGCCAAGTGCCTACGTATCTCCTTAGGGAGAATCAGAGTCAACGTAGTTCGGGCACAGGGTTGTACGCCTCAGGATTTGATATGAAGGTGTTTGAAGGTATTTTGAGTTACCTATCGTGGTTCTTGAAATGCGAAGTTCGCAAGGTATTTTGAATTATCTTATCGTAGTTGTTTTGAAAATCGCAGTATTGAAGAGATGAAAATCCGTAGTTTGGAGGAGTGTTTTAGGATTTGGGCGTACAACCCTGTTTTAATATGTTACCGTTAGTTGCGATGATCAATAGGTTTGATCACCATAGTTAACGGATTGAAGGAAGGATTGCTAACCATTCTAATCGATAGATTCGACTATCACGAATAGCAAATGAATGTGTTTTTTATAATTTAAATTATTTATCATTATCCCTCATAATCAATAGGTTTGATTATTACACGATAACAAATTTATTTCATTATTGTATTCGATTGTTTTATTTCTCGCCAATGCGACTAATAGATTTAGTCGGATCGAAGAGAAAATTGATTAAGGATAACTAATGGGATTGGGGCAAACACTAATACTTTGATAGCCTTTCTAGGGTTTTTTGTGATTTTATAAGTTACAACTAATTAAATAAATTAAATCAATATAATCGAAATAGTCGGGGAAAATCCTAAGCCTAATCCTAATTTATTCTAATCCTAATTCTAATTAAATAAGAAAATTAAATTATATATATACTAAAAAAACATATTAAGATAATTAAACAATTATATAAATAAGATATAAATAAAAAATAAAAGAAACCTGGGCAGAAATCCTGTGTGAGAAACCCTTGGGGTCCATGGTAAAGCTCCAGCCTTGTGTCCGTTAGATCAGGGTTATGGGAGATCCCGTGGCTGATAATTGAGGGCGCATTGTGGCATTTCGTGGGGTGCACGCATAGGATCTGCAGATTGTTAGCAAGTAAAAATAACTTGTCTTTGATGGGGATCGAACCCCCATCTCTAGACTTACCAGTGCCACTTTTTACCATCCTTGCTGCAGTAGTTAGTCGTTTTATAATCATAAACCAATAGATAAATATTTAAACAATTTCTGAATGGACCATTTAAACGAGCTGGGCCCACACGCCCCTGAAGGAACCAATGGGATGCTGAGAGAAATGTATTGACTCGTTGACCCACAAATTAGAGATGGAGAGAGGCTATACCAATTTTGACGGACCAATAGGAGGTCTTGATGGAGCCACGCGTGCCTGAATGGATCCCTGCATTTTCCGATCCACCGCCCGCGGCTGCCTCCACCTTCGTCTCCGGCGGCCACCTTTGGCCAAGCACCTGCAAATCGAGCCTAACAGAAGACAAACAATGGTAACTCACTTTCTGCACGTCAGAGCTTCAATGTAATGATTCAAAACTTCCTTAAACTATATCAAGAGTCCAAATATATGGTTAGATTGAGTTAAAACGTGTTAATATACAGAATACGAAAAAAACAAAACGTGAGTGAAGATGATGAGCATATGATCCGTGTTCATGGTGTCATAAGCCCTGGATCTCGATTCAATCCTGCCTTTTAATACCTTAGGAGTAAATTGAGACGACTGGAATGGATTGAAACTCACCGAGAAGGATTCCCACTCATGCCCTAGTTTGATGTAATTTTCCCATCTTGAATCCTATGCCTCCTCCTCTCCTTTTTCGTCCCCAAAAAACCTCCCCTTGGCTGCAACAATATAAGCTATATATATGATAGAATTTAGGGTTAAGTCTTGGGAAAAAATCATGAGAAAATTGATTGGAAAATTTGCATAAAAACTTTCTATCTTTGGTTCTATCATATCTCTTTCTCTCTCCACGAAATTCCCTTGATTTATTCTCAAAATATTCCTCCAAATTTGATAGAACAAGATCTCATTCCAATCTTTAATTATTTTCATCATTTATTTAGTTTATATTGATTTTTATGAATAAAAATCCAATATAAAAAATAAATAAGTAAAAAAAATAAGAATAGAATTATGGGCTCATAGTGCACTCATGACCATGTTTAGAAACTCAAACCTAGGCCCATTAGTCAAAATAAGTGATTTTGCTCAAATTGACTTTTGTGTATTTCCCCAAAATTGTCCAACTTCATCAATACATAACTCTCTCCATTTCTATGATATGGGAGTGTTCTAGGAATTTTTGGAAAGCTCAAAGGGTCCTCTAAACACTCCTTTTGGTTTCATCTCGGTTGAAGTTTCCATGCTCAAGTTATGAGCTTTGACGCAAAAGGTGTTTTTTGTTGACTTTTTGGAGGATCTATAATCTCTTTGACCATATCTCTCAAATGAAGCATTTCTGGCCTTGTCTTGTGAGAGACAAAGTTGTAAAGAATCCAATTTCCTTCAAAATAGGCTCTGGTTGGGAAATTTTTGATACTCGATGTGAAAGTTATGGCCAGTCAAAGTTGAGTTGACTTTCTCCTTAAAAAACCCTAATTTGAACCTTTTGACTTTGTTCATTTCTGAGTTTTTATTAATGGATCATGATCAACCTTTGATCAAATGATGGATATAACTTAAAATACTTGATTTTTACCAAAAGTTAGGAGTTTTGACTGTACTTTGACTGTAATTGACTTTTAGGTCAAACTAGTCGCTTGTGGGTCACCTGAGCCATTGAGTGAGCAATCCTTGGAATTGAAGCTTGACTTTTGACATGGAGATGCTTTGATACATATGTGACACCTTGAGATCCATTTGAGGCCTCAGAGATTCAAAACCCTTTGATAAACTGCAAACCCTAATTTTGAGAGGCCCTCGATTAGGAGAATGTTTCTTGCATAAATCCTTGAACCTTGAGCCATTGAAGATGAATAGAGGAAGGCAAATTTTGGTTGAGTGAGAAATCCTTGGAATTGAAGCTTGACTTTTGACATGGAGATGCTTTGATACATATGTGACACCTTGAGATCCATTTGAGGCCTCAAAGATTCAAAACCCTTTGATAAACTGCAAACCCTAATTTTGAGAGGCCCTCGATTAGGAGAATGTTGCTTGCATAAACCCTTGAACCTTGAGCCATTGAAGATGAATAGAGGAAGGCAAATTTTGGGGTATGACATAAGTCACAAACAATAGTAAAATCTCTTTCATGTTGAAAGGGGACTGGAGTACTCTCGGATTGTTAGGGGAACCAGTATACATCATTGTGTTCTTTACTTTTCCGCATTTACCGCTTTCACAAATCATAACCAGAAAACAAAGTAACACATTTCTAAACTCTTGCACCAAACCAGAAAAACAAGAACAACAAGTATTCAAAAACCGGATAAATATTCAAAGTCCTAATTCACCCCCCCTCTTAGGCACACTCAATAAACTTACAATTGGTATCAGAGCAAGTTATAGGTAACCTGTTCCTAAAAGATCCTTATGGCTTCCGCAAATCAAGATCCGGTTTTTAGAGATGGTGGTAGCAACAACAAACCTCCATTGTTTTGTGGACAATACTTCGACTTTTGGATAATTCATATGAAGGCTCACTTAGAAGCATAAGGAGAAGAAGAATGGGAGGTTGTCCTAGAAGGTCCTCATGTTCCTACAACCGTTGTCGATGGCGTTGCATCAGATAAACTTAAAGCCTCATGGAATAACGATGATAGGAGAAGAGTTCTTGCTGACAAAAGGGCTATCAATCTTCTTCAAGGAGCACTTAGTATGGACGAGTTCTTTCGTGTTTCGGCATGTACAACGAATAAACAAATATGGGATACGTTAGTAGAAACTCATGAAGGAACCGTTGAAGTTAAGAGATCTCGACTGAATACTTTAAGTCAAGAATATGAATTATTCAGAATGCAGCCCGGAGAATCCATCCTTGAATTACAAAAAAGTTTTGTTCATTTAATAAATCATTTTAGTGCTCTTGGAAAGAAAGTCTCTACCGAGGAAAAAATCTAAAGGTGCTTAGATCTTTAACCAGAGAATGGCAACCGAAAGTAACGGCAATATCCGAGAAGAAGAATATATCTAGAATGACTTTGGCAACATTGTTCGGTAAACTTCAAGAATATGAAACGGAATTTAGAAGATTGGAGAAGCATGAAATTCAAGTAAAAGATTCAAAAGACATTGTCTTAGAAACAAAAGTCAAACATCATGATAGCAATCAAGAGGATTAATCCACTAGTCAAGAAGATAATGAGTTTATCAAAAAGTTTGAAAAATTTCTAAGAAAAGAAAGGAAAAAGGAGATCATTAAAGGGGAAGCACCAATAAGGAAAGTTAAATGCTTTGAATGTGGAGAAAAAGGACATGTCAAAAGTGAATGCCCTACACTTGAAAAAGAAGAATAAATACTTCAAGAGAAAGAAGGACAAAAGGCCAAATAAAGCATATGTAGCATGGGATGACAATGAAGTAAGTTCGTCTTCCGATTCCAAAAGCAAAGAATGTGCAAATCTAGCATTCATGGCTTTGCACCATTCCGATGAGGAAAACGATGAGGTTAGTAATGAATTTTCCATTTATGATAATGATGTACAAGGTGCCATAAATGAACTCTTGAATGAATGTAAAATGTTATATAGAACCATATTAACACAAGAGAAACAAATCAAGTCTCTTGAAGAGAAAATTGATACTATGCAAAAAGATTTCGAGGTTGAAAAGAAACAATATGTTGATAAAGAAATACAAAAGTCTACATGTAATAATTGTGAATCACTTTCCTTTCAAATTTTCCAATTAAAGAGAGTCCTTGAAAGATATGAAAAAGGACAAATTGGTTTAGAGGGTGTTCTTAGTCAACAAAGATATTCTAATGATAAAATTGGGCTTGGTTATTCAAAGTTCTCAAAACCAAGTTCTAACAAAACTGTTTTTGATAAAGCTAGTGACCAAACATCCCAAGAGAAAGTTAACAAGCCTAAAGTGGTTCACCACCATCCTAAGAAAAGATTTCATAAAAGGAAACTTTATGTTCCTAGATATATAAGTAATTTTGTTCCTACATGTTTTTATTGTGGTATTGTTGGCCATACACCTAATGCTTGCTATGTTAGAAACTTTAGTGTGGCAAGTGGTCATTATGTGTGGGTTAAGAAAGGAACTAACTATGATGGACCCAAATCACATTTGGTACCAAATTAAACTTAATTTGTTTTGTAGGTTTGCTTGAGGACCACTTAAAATCTATGGTGTTTTTGATAAGTGGTGGTTCTAAGCATTTGATGGGAGATATAAACTAACTTTCAAATCTAGTTATAAAGTCCAAGGTTGATTTCACATATGGAGAACACCTTAAAGGAAGAATTCTTGGCATTGACAAAGTTGGAGCACTAACTTTCATATCCATTGAAGATAAACTTTATGTTGAAGGACTAAATCAAATTCTTCTAAAAAGCAAAAGTCAACTTTGTGACAAAGGCTTCAAAATCATATTCACAAAAAATGAATGTTTTGATGAAGTCACTCATGAGGTAAAAAGGTTGTCAAACTCGTGAGTCTACTCAGACTCGTAAAGGGTTCGTAGACTCGACTCGCAGACTCAACTCGTAAACTCGTACGAGTCTATGGAAAATTAAAATTACTTTCAAAAACCTTTAAGTGACACATATATGACACACTCATATATTTTTAAACTTGTAAATCCCTCATATATGACACAAATATATATAATAGAACACATATTAACATTAAAACTTAAATGTCATACTTCATAACAAATTTGTTAGCAAAGAGAAATCGACAATAAAACAAAAAAAAATAGCAAAGTATATAGTTAAAGACTTAAAGTACTAAAATCCTGTCAATTGGCTACTACATAAAGAAAAAAACACAAAACATATATGCTAATGGCTTTAAACATCGAAAGCTCTAGTAAAATTATCACCACCAATATCATCACCATCTTTTTCATCGGTATCTTGAGTATCATCATCAAACTCTACCCAAGAGGAAACATCTTAATCATTAGCCAATGTTAAATTTTTTGAAGTTCCACTTCCACCTAATTCAACATTTCCACCACCACCACTTCACAACATTAGTAACAACAACATCATCTTCCACAATATTATTAATAATATAATCATCTTGCTCAACATTAAATTCAATTTGCATATTTTCTTCATTAGGATCTTCAGTTATCCTTTCATAATCTAAATGAATATATTCAAATGAAGAACAACACTTTTCACTTTTCCTTTTCTACTTTTCAATTTCAAATTGCACCTTAAATAAACTAAATTATTTATTTATGCAACATATTTCTTCTCTTGGAATGAACTTGCAAAGCAAATAACAATTAAACTCAATGTTTCTAAAAAATAAAAATCAAATTCATAAACAAACAAATAATAATTCATTACCGTTTTAAAGGAACTCCAATTTCGTTCACAACCATATGAGTTGCAAGTTAAGCTTCGAACACGAATTGCAAACCTCTTTAATTTTAGAGTCATATCTCCATGGAAATACCATACAAGAGACTAGGAGAGAGACTTTCTAATTCTCGCACAAGCAAAACAACATAAGGGGTTTTTTTAAAAATAAAAGAAAATCTTTTGGGGAATTTGGACCTTTTTTGGTTAAAAAATCAAAATAAAAAAATACTGATAGACTCATAAACTCGTGGTAAACTCGCGAGTCCATACGATTTTGTGCGAGTCTACCCATGTCTACTCGATTCTATCAAAAAACGATTCTATGTGTGAGTCTACTCGTTTATGCTTCCTAGACTCGTAAACTCGTACGAGTTTACGAGTCTACCCGCGAGTTTGACAACCATGAAACTCATAGGTAAAGAAGTAATATTTGTTCATATTTTATAATAATTTATCGTTTTCCCATCCTTTTTTATAATGACAAAGGGGGAGAAGTTATTTGTGTATATGTGTATTCTTGCTTGTCTCTAACATTTGCATCCACAAAGAAGTAAAATTCTCTATAAATCAAGGGAGAGCTTTGATCAAGGGGGAGTTATCAAAGTTAGGGGGCATTCACATAAGAACATTACACTTCAAATCTCAAAGGTTGTCATCATCAAAAAGGGGGAGAATGTGAAGGCAAGCCTCTACAACACTATGTTTTGATAAAGACAACTATCATGAGTATACATCAATAAGGGATGAGCACAAAGATCAAATTAGCTATGGATCAAGATTGCAACCTTCATGGAGATTAGCTTTGATTGATTGATCTTCATGTCATAATGGTACAAGCTAAATCCTTTTACATTGATATTCCTTAGTGCTCAAAAATCATATAAACTTTCATGAATATGCATGTCCAAACTTATATATGCATGGACTAAGTTTCCATATACCAAAAACATGCATTTTCACTCCTTATGTTGAGGTAACCGGTTACCAACATTCATGTAACCGGATACTGAAACTATGAAAAGTATTCCCACTGGTTTTTGTATGGGTAACCGATTACCCTTGTTTCAGTAATCGGTTACTGAGTTAAAAATTTCAAAAATTGTGAACGGTGGGAGTGGGTAACCGATTACCCTACTTTTGGTAACCGATTACCTACTGAACCAGTGCCTTGTTTCACTTTGCTTTATGTTCAAACGTAAATATCTTTTCAAACCTTAAACATTGCATTGTTTGATCATTTTATACTCTTTCTAAAGGATGTAAATACCTATGTAAATACCATAAACATCTGATTTAAATCTCACCTCTTTCATTACAATTTACCACCTTTTTGTCATACATTTTCATACAAGTGTTTCATACTTGAACTTTCATTGAAACTTTTTCTGCACATTGTTAGAAAAGTTTCTCATTCATACATAAACACTTGAGGACTATTATATCATTGTAAATTGTCTTGCATGAAAGAGAAGATCAATCCTAGTGATTGATATATGTTCATCAACATTTCTACTCAAATATATTTGGTTATTATTGACTTGCTATCCAGGATTGTTGGAAGCAAGGGTTTTTTATTAGTGAGAGGATTGATCTCATAATCAAGTTAGTAAATCCAAGAGGATTGTTCTTGGTGGTTGAAATCTTGTTGTCCAGGATTGTTGGAAACAAGTGAGTCATTAAGGGAGGATTGTTCTCTTAATGTACTTAGTGAAAATCCAAGAGGATTGTTCTTAGTGTTTGGTGTGTCTTGTGTAAGTCACAAACAATAGTAAAATCTCTTTCATGTTGAAAGGGTGTAGCAACGTGCCCTAAATAATATAAATTTAGAGTCGCCACCTATTCTACCAGGGAGAATAGGAAACCCTACGCAGTTAAGAGATTCGGGGTAAGTTATTATATTCGGGTCAAGGGAAGGTGTTAGGCACCCTTAACCCTATCCTAAGGTTTTGAGTTTAAGGCAAAGGTTCGTGGCTAAAGACGTTAAGGTTTAAGGTTTATAGCTAAGGACATGAATAGGGTGAAAAGTGAGATTTGAATGAATTGAGGTTTTGGGGAAGGGGACTCGCCTTGTTACCAAGTGCCTACGTACCTACTTATGGAGGATCAGATTCTACGTAGTTCGGGGCAGGGTTGTACGCCTTAGATTAATATGAGGTTGTTTGAAGGTATTTTGAATTACCTTATCGTAGTTTTGAAAATCGATAGTTTGAAGATGAAAATGTGTTTTGAATGTGGCGTACAACCCTAATTATTGTATGTTCTATTAATCGCGATGATTAATAGATTTAATCACCATAATTAACAGATTTAATAGGAATTGCTAATTATTTTAATCGATTGATTCAATTATCACCGTTAGCAAATTGATGTATTTTAATTATTATTAATTATCGTTACTCCTCATAATCAATAGATTTGGTTAAAATAAATAACAAATTGATAAAAAATGCTAATCATCGTAACCAATAGAATTAGTTAAAACCCTTTAGCAAAATAAATGTATTTTAAATAAATGATTTGAATTGTTTCGTATAAGTTATTTTGAATTTTAAATAAAATAATTTCTATCATTAACTATCGCAATCAATTGGTTCGATTAAAACGGTTAACAAATAAGCTTTTAACAATAATTGAGTAGAGCATGTATTAATCTTATTATTATTATTTTTATTTAAATATGCTCCTCACCAACGCGATTAATAAATATAATCGAATCGAAGAAAAGTCATAAAAAAAACAAAATTAGACCAAACTACATAATATTAACAAGTAAATTAATTTTATTTTTTAATTTCGCGGGGGGTGTATGTTGTATTGGATAAGAAAAATTGGAGGGTGTTAAAAGTATTGGGTTAGGCCCACTTGAGGTTGAAGTCTGTTAGATTAGGTGTGGTACAGGCGCATGGCCTCGGGTATGCTTGCAGCGATCAGGACCGTTTATTCACATCAAACGGCCTGCATGTATAGTTAGTGAAAGGGGCGTCGTCGTGATGAACCAATCACGTGGCCTGTTAGTGGCCACGTGTCACGCGAAGCTTAGAGAGAAAGAGGTGAGTCTCCATCCACTTTCCATTTTCCCCAAAAGTTCTTCCCCTTCCCCACTCGGTCTCTCTCTCTCTCATTCTCCTCACCCTCTCATCTTCTCTCACTCTCCATCCCTCTCATCTTTTTGTTATCTCCACCTTCTTGCATCCAAAACCCAGAAGACGCCACCAACCACCGTCCCTCCGCTATGAAACCCAGGAATCCGATGAAGATCCTATGATCTTCATCCCCCTCAACCCCCAATCTCCGTACCCTCCAACCCAAAACCCAGATTTTAGCCTCATCCTTTAATCTCAACCTAGAACCCTAACCCTAACTTCATCCCAAGAACCCTAACCATAGTTATTAAGAACCCTAACCCTTAGGCTATGTTTGGGAGTTTGGAGGGGAGGGAAGGGGAGGGCTTTGGAAAATAGGAAGAATTGGGTGAAAATAAGAAAAGGATTTTGGGTAGGAGGGTTTTGGAGGGTTTAGTTTTATTCATAACACCAAAAACCCCATAAAATGGAGGAACTCAAAAATTGTATTGGATGAGGGTTTTGGAGGATTTTGGAGGGCTTACATAGATTATTCAAATATATTTTAGGTTGTTATACTATTTTGAAAATTAAGAATTTTGTAATGATAATGACTCTTTTATCATTCTAAACAAAATCATTTTTTCAAAAAATGTCAAATATTTTTCTATATTTTTTTAAAAATTCGTTTTCGGAAGCCTTCCCCTCCCCTCCTCTCCAAACTCCCAAACATAGCCTTATAAATTTTCCAGAAAAAACAAACAAAACCAATAAACACACATGGAAATAAACGATCGGAACCCTAAGCTAAGTGTTGGATCAGATTTACCTTTTGTCTTGATTTTCAGGAACGTGTAAGCTCCTCGCTAATCCCTCTCACGCTCTTCGTTTGCAGGTACGATGAAGACGAAGCTTTAAAGGTTTTTGTTCGCGGCTCTCCAATTTCCAGAAATCCAAAAAGCGTTCCCCCCTTCATCTGATTTCTTTTTCCATTTATAGTTAGGTTTTAATCAATTTAGGGAAACTTAGATTTAGGTTATTTGATTTAGTTTCGTTTTGGTTTGATTTGTTCGTGATCTCCGTTATTTTGTATAAATTGATTTTGTAATATATTGATTGATTAATGAAAAAGATTGAATATTTGATTTACGTTTTTAGTCTGTGATTGATTTTGATTTATGTTTTGATTCCTCTGAGATTCGTTCAATTTTGGATTTGGGCTTTGGTTGAGCTTGCTTGAGCTAGGGTTAGAGATGGCAGAAGCGGCGCTGCTAGGGTTTGGCTTGAGAACAAAGAGGAAGTGAACAGTGGCCGGGTTGGTTTGACCCGGTCCACTCCCTTGATGACCCACGTGACCCCCTTGGGCCCAGATTTGCTAGCGTGTTTTGGCCCAACCATGACATCAATCCATTAGTTAATTAACTTAATAAATAGTATTAATAATAACAACAAATAATAATGTTAAACATTAACACTAATAATTAGATTAATAATAATACAATGCCTATATGATAAATAGTAAAATTAATACTAATAATCCCTAAAAATATTAATCTTAATAATAATACTTAAATCCTAATAGTTAATAATAATAATATCACAATAACAATAATCCAATACAAATAAACCCTGAATAAATAATTAATCAAAAGGTCAAAACCTTATAATGGGGTAGATTGGGCCAAATGATAGGGCCAGAAATACCTATTAACTACACCCCATTTTTTACTCAACCAGCTTATAAGAGAATGAGTTTAACAATAGAAATGTTAAACCTCATTGTAGCGGGGAAAATCTGAGATCGAAGCCATTAATTGACTCGACTCAATATTTCAGTGAAAGTCACCATCGCGCTTTATTATTTCCAAAGGAAAAGGGAAAAGAACGAAGAAAACCCAAAGATTGTTTTTTTTTAAAACAAAAAGAGATCTTAGGACTTCCCAAGTGGTGCTAAAGACAATAAGTTCATATAGATTTCCCATCCTTTGGACTTAGAGCTGTCAATTTCAAGGGCCAGGGCCTAATATTTAAGGCCCTCAAAATATAAGGGGCCTAAATTTTCAAAAGTAAATAAGCCCCAAAATAAGTAGGGCCTTAAAATAAAGGCCCCTAAATTTTAAGTAAGGCCTCAAGGCCCTAATTTTTTCATCAAATATTTTTCATAACAAATTAACTTTTTTATTTTTCATTAAAAAAACTTGACTTCTTTATTTTTAATAAAAAAAATGACTTTTTTTATTTTTGAAAAAAACAGATTTTTTTATTTTGGAAAATTCGACTTTTTTTATATATTTTAAAAATTTTGAATTTTTCGATTTTTTATACTTTCAAAATTTGGTTTTTTCTCGGAAAAATCGATTTTTTATATTTTCGACACAATTCAATTTTTCATATTTTTTGGAAAAATCGATTTTTTTATATTTTCGACTCAAAAATCAATTTTTTCTCAAATAAATCAACTTTTAATATTTTCCACAAGAAAATTGATTTTTTTTTATTTTCGACAAAAAATGATTTTCTCAAAAAAGTCAATTTTTCATATTTTCGATAAAAAATTAGTTTTTTTTCGGAAAAGTCAATTTTTATATTGTCGAACAATATAGACTTTTTTTTTTTGAAAAATCGACAAAAATATGGTTTTTTTAAAAAAGTCTACTTTTTTAAGGGAGTGTTTATTTTCCGGATTCCAAACTCTATCCCTGGAAAATTATTCCCAGGTATATAATGATAGGAACTTTATTCCTAGGCATTTGTAAAAATTGTGTTTGGTTTAAATTTAAAATTCCCAGGAACTTTTTATTTAAAATTTTCAAAAATTATTAAAGCTTTTTGTTATGTAAATAATATAAAGGAATGAATTTTATAATTATTTTATTCATTAAATATAAGAAGTAGTTAACTATTACATCATACAAAAGAAAACTTAATCCTATCCAATAATAAATGAAACGTGCATGTTTAGTGGATATATATATATATATATATATATATATATATATATATATATATATATATATATATATATATATATATATATATATATATATATATATATATGGTAGTTACACAAAAATTAACACAAACTGACTGGAATGAAAAATTCCCATGCTCATGATGTGGGAATGAAGTTCCCGGCTACGTGGGAATAAAAAGTTCCTGGTAATAATTTTTTCCTTGGAATAATTATGTATTTCTTTATAACAAACATAGATATTTTATATTCCCATCTAAGATTCCTGGGAATAAGTTTTTAATCTCCCAAACAAACACCGCCTTATATTTTCGATAAAAAATCAATTTTTTTGGAAAGTTGACTTTTTATATTTTCGAAAAAAAATATTTTTTTCTAGAAAAAATCGATTTTTCATATTTTTGGAATAATTGATTTTTTTTTAATTTCTTAAAAATAAACTGAGTTTTTAATTTTGTAAAAAATATTTTTTATTTTTCAAAATAAAATTAATTTTCAAACAATTTAGTTTCAAAAAATTTATACTTTGGGGCCCTTACTTAGGCCCCATAAAAAACAAAATATGATGGGGCTTTGAAATATGGGGCCCTATAAATTATCATTTGATAAAGGGCTTAAAAAAATGGGGCCATATAGGGGCCTAATTATTTGGGCTTTACAATATAGGGCTTTTTTGACACCTCTATTTGGACTACCAACACTAAACCAATGCATTACCACTTGGGAATCCATATGAACTTATTGTCTTTAGCATCACTTGAATACATCATAAAGTTCTAACGAAAATTGGGCAGAGTAACGACTGTATATGGACGAAATCCTTATCAAGATGCCTTGGAATTAACCATGAAGGACTTTCGAGGGAAAACCTGCACACAACAACAGACAACAATCCAATGCCAGAAAGAATAACAACAGAGTAATAGGGTCCAGAGGTGTTAAGTCCAACAAGTCCAAATCTCCAAAATGCTCAGGAGAGTAACCAATAGTCCATAGAGAGCCTTATGTGTTTTTTAGATTTCAAGTTGTTTATTAATGTTTTGGCACAAAAATAGAGTATGGTCCAAGTGGACAAAATGAAAATGGCGAAAACATAAACAATACGTCCAAATGGACAAAGAGAAAATAGCGGAAACATAAACTTACGTCCAAATGGACAAAGAGAAAATAGCGGAAACATAAACTTACGTCCAAATGGACAAAGAGAAAATAGCGGAAACATAAACATATGAATAATAAAATAAAGCATAAAGCGAGAAATAATAAAGAACAATATAATAAAGTGCAGAAATTAAAGTCAATTGTTAGATGTTAAAGATAACCATCTTGAAACTTGTCAAGTATGTTATCAAAGTTAGTAATAAAGATCGATGGTGAGTGAAGGATGTTCTCGGATTTAAATTCAATGGAACTTTATCAGAAGCTTGATAAAATCATAGCGACTACACAATAAAATTCCATAAGTCTTAAATCAACCGCATACAATTCTCTTCCGTGTTTGATCTTTTTTATTCGGGACACGAAATATTGCGCTATGTTAAGCAGATCGCCAAGTGATTTATGTAGAAATCACCCTACAACGAGGCCGGTCAACAATCTTTGTGCTAATGCATGCTAGAAAATGATATGTAGATCGTTCTCTGGAAGCAATACCGCACGAAAAGAAAATAGGTAGCGGTCTCATCTTCATCAAGAATCCAAAAGAATTCACATGATGTTGAAGATTTTCATCGATCAAAATAAAAAGAAGTGAAAGATGGAACCACATTCAAAAACTTCTTCCATCTCTAAGTTCAATCACTTAATTTTGTGGATTCGAATTTTCATCCTATCGACGCCCTAAGTCCATTGACATTAGAGAGGAATTAGGCCTCTAATATGTGATTCAAAGAAAATCAGAATGGAGTAGGAGAAGAGATATATATTGAAAAACCATGAAAGATATTTAAAAAAAACTAAGAGTCATTAAAATATTTTTTGATATTTTTAATATATAATAAAAACTAATACTAATATAGATTTTTGTATTTTTGAAAATATCAATTAAAAAATAACACTAAAAACAAATATTAATGAAAAAAGATAGAGTAAGAGGTGCTGGCTCAAGGTTAGGGCATTGCTGGGCTTAATGATGAAGGCCCAAACTGAATTTGAAGTCCAATGAGGGAGGTGTGGATTGCTGGAAGAGCGTGATGAGAAGCAAATCACATGGGCTTAAAAAATCTGAGCCCAAAACTCAAACAAAGCCTTAGAGTAAAGAGGAGTTGGTCCACCTCTTCTTGTTTATTTCAATTTCCACGATCTCCCTTCTTTTCCTCTGTTCTCCCCTTTTGTTGTTCTTCTTCTAAAACAAACCAAACAACAAGCTTCCCTTCATGATCTCCTTACTTCAATACAACTCGCGGCTTCCTCTGTTTTCAGATTCTGAGTTCGATTCGGCCGCGATTTGTTGTTGTTGAGTGTTGTTGTTGCACGGATGAACGTCGAAGCTGAGTTGTAAATCGGTTAATGTTGAAAATCGTTGAGTGTGCATCACTCTGACTCGGTTCGTTTGAAAGTGCAGCGATGTTGGTGATGATGCGTGAAGATTTGTGTGAATCCCGATTAGCCTGCTGGAACGTTCGTCGTGGAGTTGCTGATGTGCTGAGGGAACGATGATGTAGATTTGATTTTCTGCGTTTGAAAATTGTTATGAGGTTACGATTCGGTTCGGATTTGAAGCACTGTGGAGTTCGTTTATGAAGCTTTTTTTTGGAAGTTTATGTGTTGTATCTGTTGTTTGGATTTTGAGGCAGGTTATGGATTGTTTGTGGATGAAGGTTTTAAGGTGTATGGAGTAGGTTTGTATAGATTATGAGGTGAAGTGTGATGGTGAAGCTTAACTTGCAGGTTCGGTTGACGAAGGTGAATGATTGTGAAGGGTTTTGAAGATATGAATGGGAGGAAGGTTTAACCAATTTTGGCAGAGTAACGTTACTGATTTTTCCTCCCCTTTCAGTGCTGATCAAGCTTGTATTTATAGGTGAATTTGATGAATGCCAAATCGTGCCAACGATTGCTCAAGCGTGTGAAGAGGTGAAGAATCCGTGAAGGATGGTGAGCTGGCAAGGTGGTGATGAAAACGTGACTGAAGTAAAATATCTGCTTTTGTTCAATTTGTTTTGCTGAAGGTCAAAGGTGTGAACCTTGAATTGCTTATGAACCTTTGATGAAAGTTGAATGGAGGGCTGGGATTACATCTTGAATGAAGTTTGGATTGAAATTGAGTTTTTGATTTTCCTGTACTGAAAAGTGAAAACTGATACGTAGAAAACTTGAACCTTGCAAAAATCGTGACTATTTGGTGTGGTCCACAACTACTTCTTCTTCATGGCTTCAAAAATCTTGTAAAAAAAAGACTTGGACCAAAGATTACTAATGGGCCTTCAAGACTCAATTAATTTGGACCTTCATTTTATTGAATTGCACCTATTAAAATAAAAACAAGTAATAACAAAAATATGATAGAATTGATTTATTAATTTTAATTAAAAACTCAATTTAAATCTAAATTGAATTTAAAATTAAAATTATAAATCCTAAAAAGATTTTTAAAAAAAAAAACAATAATACTATTAATTCTAAAATGATGTATGAAATGAATGTACGTATATATTTTTGAATTTTTCAAATGAAATGCAAATGGACACATAAAATGCGGGTCAACAATTGGGGTATGACACTCATGACCCTTATTTTAATACCCCTGATGAATTAATAGACGTAGATTTGATCGGGCAAATTTTGGGTACAACAAAGGGGACTGGAGTACTCTCGGATTGTGAGGGAAACCAATATACATCATTGTGTTCTTTACTTTTCCGCATTTACCGCTTTCACAAATCATAACCAGAAAAGAAAGTAACACATTTCTAAACTCTTGCACCAAACCAGAAAAATAAGAAAAACAAGTATTCAAAAACCGGATAAATATTCAAAGTTCTAATCCACCCCCCTCTTAGGCACACTCAATAAACTTACACTCATGAGATGCATGCTTCTTTACTCTGATTTATGCAAATGTATGCCTTATTTGTTTAGTATAGAATTGGGGGTGTTACATTTTCAACTTTGAGCAATTGGCAATGCAATTATTATTATTATTATTATTATTATTATTATTATTATTATAATTATAATTATTATTATTATTATTATTATTATTATTATTTGTCATTGTTTATTTATATGGCAATTGTTAAAATTGGGACTCAGTGTCATTGGGACCACTGTGCCTATGGTCGACACTAGTTGGAGTTCGAGGCATGATTATATTTTTGAGCTTGGCATCTTTGGGACCACTATACCGGTGGTCGATGCCATATTGGAGCTGAGGTATGATTTTAAGCTCGGCGTTGAAAGAGACCACTGTGTCGGTGGTCGACGCCATAATGGAGCAGAGGCGTTGTGGTTTGTAAAACCATGCAATTTCTTTGGCTTTAATGCATTTGAGAGAAATTGTTAAGGGCTGACAAAGAAAATAGCAGTTGGCTGTAGGATCACATTGGCATGCTAACTCCACACTAATGACTAGTTAACGAAGTCCGTAGTATTTGTAACCGTGGAAGGTATCATGTAAATAAAAGATATAATAATCACCATGATTCGATACTACTTGACTTTTTTTGGATGGAGTCATATTCAGATATTACACCTGGAATCATGCATTTCTTAAAATGTAGCCGCATTTTAAGAAATTAGTCGTTAACCCGAGAGTCGTTTTCAAAATGTGTTTTTAAATCTAAAATAACACAATTGATTTTGCCCAAGATGGAGAATGTTAGAATTATTTAATATTTTATGGGCTACAATCAATTGTTATTTAGTTTGTGAAAAACGGGTTAGTCGTGATTCTGATGGGGGTGCATAAATAGGCTCGTTTATTGGTTAAGTAATCTTTTTAATTAAAGCCTGAGTATCTGAAACCTGACTGGTGTGGGCAAAAGTGTGGGCTTTAAATTTAAACTCTTGGCCCATAATGGGTAGGGACTAGGGTTATATATATTATTTGGCTTGGTCCCCTCTGTAATCACGAAATTAGAAACATAACTGACGGCTCCACAACTTGCCCCATTGAGAGTTGTGAACGGGAGAGTGAGATACAGAAGAAGATCTGGTCACTCATCTTTTCAGGATTCAAATCAAGGTAAAAAGAACGATAACCCTTATTCCTAAATCATGTCTACAACAAGTAAGTATTGATGTTCTAATTTTTTCGCTTAATACCTTTAATTGCTCCAATATGGAATTTCTTTCCATTAATTTTATCGATCAAACTTTTGTTTTCCGATTGGATCTCTATTTTGCTGAACCCTCTGCTAAGTGCGAACTTCATATCTTCCTTTCATAAGAGAGGTAAGTATCTTCGACTTGTGTTGCATTTGTCAATGATTTTTAACAATGGGAAGTAAGTACCAACAATAAAAACATATGAAGGAAAACTTTGATACAAACAAAAAAGATATTTAACAAAACATTACAAAGGATTTTTGATTTTTTATTCAATGTTGTTTTGAAGTCCAAACTACTAAACTCACAAGATACATATTTATGGAGTTGAGTTCAAATCAACAATAATCACTAAATTAAACTATATTGCACTATTACATCTATCAAATTCATAGTAAAATAACTATCTATAACCATCTGGAAAATCCATTAAACCCTTCCCACCACACACAATATGTGTATGGAGAGATTCTTCGAGACTGTTGAATCGTCATAATTTCAAATATGCATTAATTGTCACCACTCTCTCCATCATCTCCAGGAGATTTGTCGAGACCGTTGAATCGTCGTAATTTCAAATATGCACTAATTGTCATCACTCTTTCCATCATCTCCGACGCTTTTCTTAAAGCATACATTGTCTCTATTGAAATCATGTGATGTCATTCCCTCCGTCTCCAAACATAAAACACGCCATTTCAATTTTCCCAATCATCTTCAATGACAAAAATTCTTTCCTTAAGTGTTAGATTTTGTTCTTCAAGATGTGTAATGTGTAATTCCTATTCATCTACTCTCTTCTCTAAACTATTTTCACTTGGAAATATCATCTCAAACCTCCTCAAATCAGTGTTCAATCTATTCTCAACTTTCAAATGTTCACTGCCATTGTTTTCTTCCTCTTCGAAATTTTCTTTATCTGACCAGACACGAATTAGGCCTTTCATTGTACCGTATCCGTTAGCTCCCCACTTTTCCTTTGCCATCTCCATAACCCCCTCTGTCGACGGTGACAGTCTTGGCATTGCCAAGATCGTCGGATTCGTAACACATGAAGACATTTGAGAAGTTATGCCGCCGGATTTCTTTGCACGAATTATGAACAACGTAGTATTGCGCGGTGCAAACGGAGCAGAGATACGTTCTCCTCCGGTGAACCTCCTCTTTGGAAAACCGCCGAACCTCTTCGGTGAATTGGTTAGTTTCCGAATAGTTACGGTTTACAAACGTGCTTGCGCAGCGTTTGTCGTTGCATTTCTCGAGTTTTTTTCGTTCCAGTTAACCTGGCATGTGTAATTCACGGGACACGGCAGATGGCAGTTGACTGTTGGAGAAAACACGACCGAGTTTTACGGCATGTAAGGTGGTTGGCGGAGAGACGAGGCAGCGTAATTTCGAGAGGTTTGATGCAAGATCTGAAACTCATCTATCATTATTTCATTCAAGAAAAATAACTGCGCCTAAAAATTTTCAAAGGAAAATTAGGTGACGAAAACATGAAAATAAAATGGGTTAAATGCAATTCACCCCCCTGCCATTATGGCGTGTTTCAGATTTGCCCCCCTGAATCTTTTTTTTAAGAAGACACCCTTATAAAAGTGTAAAGCCAGTTTCACCACACCCTTTTACTATCAATGTTGAGTGGGCTTTGACTGATTGGCTGACGTGGCAAAGGAATAATGCTGACTGTGTTATCTTCTTAAAAATAAATAGAATTCTAGGGTTTTCTTTCTCCCCCAAACTGAATAATTGCTCGTACCATTCAATTCCAGCCCTGTGCTTACCCTGTTCTTCCTCGTCCATTCAATTCAATCATCGCGGAGTCATGGTTGGATGCAATTCACACGCGAGCACGGTTGGATCAGTATCATCGTATGATTTGCCCAGTTGTGGGTGTGGTATAACGATGAAGATGTGGAGAGCCAACACAGTGCAAAACCCCAACCGAAAATTCTGGAAATGTCGAAGCGCTGGGGTGAGTATGTTTATCTCATCATCTAATTTTGATTTTTCTATATGCTAACTCAGGTTCCATCTCATTTTGTGTAGACTGAGAATAGTTGTGAACTATTTCTATGGGATGATGAAATTGTCGAATTCAACAAAGGAGAAACTATCATTTCACCATTTTGTAAGAAGTGTGATATACTACAAATGAAACTGGAATCATAGTCAAACAAACTGGAGAAAGTGAAGATGAAGGTTGAAGTTCAGAAAAGGAAAAATATGCAGCTATCTTGTTTTGTGTTGTTTGATTGTTGGTTTTATTTACAATTTCATGTAATTTGTCTAATTTAGTTAGGGTTGAATGATGTAATTTTCGATGATGTGTAATATACTTGGAAACATGTTTTTAATGGAAGGAGTTTGATGATTTTGTCTAAAATTTGGAAAGAGTTTGCTGATTTTGTTAACAGTTTAATTTGGTTCAATTTGCTGAGGAACGTGTATTGAGAAACACTACTGCATAATTGAGAAATAACCAAAAGCACAAATGTGGATAATTCAAAATCATATAAAACTAACACTAATGCGTACTTGATTCATTACCAATAGCACAAATGTGCATAATTCAGTTAATACAAAAAGCACAAATGTGCATAATTTAGTTGATACAAAAAACACCAAATGTGCATTATTCAGAAAACCACTTGGATTGACTTCTCTTGGCTTGCCTTCACTTGGATTGCTGCATAAGATTGTTGCATTAAAGGACTCAGAGATATTATTCATTAAAACATCACACCTAGGATAAAAGCTAAAAGCATGCTTACACCAAGATTTAGTAGGCACTCCCATTAGCCATGCCCAAGCTTGTGGATCTACTGCCTTTAATGTAGTCATCTTCTGCAAGAATGCTTGATGGTATGTTGCCTTGGCTGCTCCCATCATTAGATCTCTTATAAGTGCTCCTCCACCAAACTTTTTCTTGAAATTTGCATACAAATGCCTTAAGCAAAGTCTGTGCTCAATTCTCTCAAACATTTCTTCAAATACAGCCACCAAACCCTGCAACAATGATAAATAACACATAATTAGTTTAAAAACAAAACTAAAAGTATATAATTAAATGTTGGAGGCAATACCTTTTGCTGGTCTGAGATAAATACATATCTATTCTCTATTCCAATATCTTCCATTAACAGCTGTATAAACCACACTTCCAAGATTCTTTTGTTTCTGTTTCAACAACCCCAAAGGCCAGTGGAAAATATTGATCATTGGGGTCCCTTCCCACTGCTATCAACAACTGACCTCCATATTTAGTCTTTAGATGACAGCCATCAACCCCAATAAAAGGTCTACAACCATTTATGAACCCTTTTTTACATCCCTCAAAACATAAAAAGAAAGCACCAAACCTTGGTTGGATGGAAGGTGATGGTCTCTCAATGTTGACCTTTATAGTGTTTCCAGCACTCACCCTATGCAATTCAGCTTCATACCTCCACAAATTTGAATATTGCTTGTCTGCATCCCCTTCTATCATTTGTCTTGCTATCATTTTTGCTTTCCATGCCCTGCCCACAGTGATACCCAATCCATAATTTTGCCTCATATCTTGAATAATATCACAGATCCTCAAGTTGTCACAATTCTGCATTTTCTTTACAACTGCCTTGGCCACCCACTTTGAATCTGCAGTTTTGTTATCCAAAACCCTAGCACATGTGTGGGTGTCCTTTATAGTCTTAATTGCATAAGTGTGCTTGTGGCCCACTTTGGAACAAAGCATTAAAAAACCACACTTGGACTTACATTCAACTCTCACCCTATATCCCTCATTTTTTATGAATGTTATTTCCCTCCCATTTAAAACTGTCCACTCACGTATAGCCTCCCTAAAGTCATCTAGGGAAGTGAACTCCATACCCTACTTAAACTTAAAATCCTTTGTAAGTTGTTCTTTCTTAAACTTTTCAAACTTAGGCTTTTTGTCATCTTCTGAGTTATCAGGGTCAGAACTATTAAGCTCTTCACTAAGGTACTCCTCCTCATCATCATCATATTTCTTCTTCTTTGGACATGGTAACAAACCTGCAATGACTGGACCCTCCCTAATTGGTACAGTGACATCAATACCATCAAGCTCATCAAACCCATCAACAATGGCAGTTGTCCTTTCATCCTCACTATCATTAAAACCTTCAACAACCTCTTCATCACTAACCTCTAAATCAGCCACAAACTTAGGGCAATTACCAACTACACTTGGATCATGTTCCACAAAAATTTCCCCATCCACTTGCATCGCACAACCATAAGCAGCAAAATCATAGGCATCCCCATCATTTCTAATCTGAAAGTAATTAGGGTCTATGTCTAATATTTTGGTCCACAACCTAAAAGAACCTTCTAAGTACCCCCACTCAGTTACTAAGTTAAGAACATGATGCATTGTCCAGTCATCTATATGTTCCCCATAAATCAGAGTAGAAACACCACCCTTGTAAATCGTTTCACCATCATTATTATCAATAAACTCTCCTCCATGTCGAAACACAACATTAAACAGTACATTGTTCTGAAATGTTAAACGTAATGTAAGAAAAAAGTTTACAAAACCATGGTAGAAGCAAGTTACAGACATCGATTAATGGAACTAACCTCTGAACATTCGCCGTTGCCGTCCATTGATTCGTCTTCCTCCACTTCGTTGTGCTTCCAAGTCGTCTTCTCCAACCCAAACAATGAACCCTAACTTTTCTAATTCACGGGGGGTAAACCTAACATAAAGACTTGTTCACAAATTTTATTTTTAAAAATTATTCCTTTGCCACGTCAGCCAATCATGCAACGCCCAGTCAACATTGGTAGTAAAAGGGTGTGGTGAAACTGGCTTTACACTTTTATAAGGGTGTCTTCTTAAAAAAAAGATTCAGGGGGACAAATCTGAAACACGCCCTAATGGGAGGGGGTGAATTGCATTTAACCCAAATAAAATTTGTAACGGAAATTGGTGACTAAATTATGATTGAAGATTATTCTGTGATAATAAAGTGAGTAAACGGTGAATCAATTGTGATTGTGGAATCACATTCTGTGATGATAAAGTGACTAAAAATATTCATTATATATTTCTAAATTAAACACTAAATTTAATATTACTAATTTTTAAAATATAAAAATACCTTATACATTTCTATTAAAATATTTATTATAAATAAGAATATGATTGGACTAATTAGGAATTTAAACTTGACCCAGTTCTCTAGTCATTTTCCTATTTTATATCAAACAAAATTGAGATAAAATAAGAGAATTATTGTTTAGAGAGTCAAACACTCAAACTTTCTATACAATATTTCATGTGATAGAATTTTGAATAAAAAAAATTTACAAAAGTATATTAACTCTTTAATTAACTTTCTATAATACTGCAAGTTTATGATAATATCAAAGTAGTAAAAAATATTTTTTTCATTCTTGTTATTTATTTTTAACTATAAAAATTTATTAAAAAATAGTTTATAAATTTAATTATTTTTTTGAAAAATTCTTCAATTATATTATTAGTTGTATTATTTTTAAAATTAAAATTAATATTGCTAATATATTTTAAAAAAAGTATCTAGTAATACTAATGTCAATTGAAAGTATGTTTTTCACAAGATATATGTTGGACACAATGTATGAGACAATTTGTATAACATTATTATAATTGATTAATAGATACTAGTAAATGAATCATTAAGCAATAAAGAACACAAAAGATTGTTAGCTCAGTTCGGTGTAAGTTGTAACGTCACCTACGTCTGGGAGGCTTCTAACCCAAGAAAGGAAATCAACTCTCAATAGTAAAAGTACACATAGTCTTTGATTAACAAATACTGTTTAATGCCTCTCTTCCTAGTACTAACCGTGAATTTCTATCCAAGACTCCCTATAGAATGACTCCACTCCTAATAGTCAGAAGGACCAATGGGCTTACTCTGAACTCTCCCAGTTCAAGACTGCTTTCCTAATACTACCCTTGAAGATTCATTCAGGCTACTCCTAAATAAAAGACTCCTCTCACTTTCACTCAAACATTTTCCCTATGTTTGGACAATTACAATATGATTGAATGGTGAAACAATCGTAACACACTAATACTATGTTCTCAAGCTTATATAATTAGTATCTTCGAACAAATTATTACAACAAAAACAATGATTGTACTAAAACAAAATTCTCCTAATGAGTAGATATTTTCTTTTGAGGTCTAGGTCTTCACAAAGGAGATGAACTCCTTATATAGCCACAAAAGTCCAGCTCCAAAAGCCCATCATGAATTTCGATTGGACTTCTAAAAAGTACAGAGTGATCAATCTTCAATAATAATGATTTCCAATCTTGATTTATCACTCTAAATAAATTTGAATCTCTTGATTATTCTTGCTTTATTTGATTTGGATTACATCCTCAAAAAAACACATGATCAATCAAATCCTTATTTGGAAGATTGAGATCCTTGATTGATACAAATTAATTATTCCACATGCAATCTTATTTAAATGAGATCTTTTCCAAATCCAAACTCAAGCTAGCACACTTATATCTATGATATAACAGAAAAGGAATAAATATTAAAAGGACAAGATATGCTTTAATTTATCTTGCTCACCAAGTAACAGTCCGAGACAGATGTCTCACAGATTGTTGGAACATCTGGCATGACATCTGTCCACGTAACAAAATTCTAAATTTTGAACAAATCAAATAAAATCTTTACTTTATATAAAACATAATTATAATTTCTCAAGTAAAGGATTCAGAATAAATCTCTTGCAAAAACTGAATCACACTCTAAATCATCTTCTATACAGATTGGAGATTTTCTCATCAAGCGTAAATTTAAATCTTATAATTAAAAGCAAATCCAATAAGATCTCTTCATGGAATATAAATCTTCAATCAATATCTTAGCAAATCAATTTCAAAATAATATTGGGTATGAAAAATTTGAACCAAATCTTCCTTCAAAGTGTCGCAGCCAAAAAATTACAGAGTCGCCAATATATTTTACTCATTCCTAAGGAATAAGGGAAATATTGATAAAAATCCTACAGGAAAGGATAAGAAGGTCATCGCAACTGAATAAGAGTTCGGAAGTTGGTTAAGTGAGGGGAAGGTGTTTGGCACCCCTCACTTGTGTTGTACTCAACGGGAACCTCCTATAGCTACGGTCAAGTGTTTGGTTAAGGGATGTTTGTTTAAATATTTATTTCTTGCCAAAATGTTTTAGCTACAAAGAAACGTTAAAATGGGAAGATAATTAGTTTTAGGTTAAAGGTCTCGCCTTGGTTTTGCAACCATGTGCCTACGTATTCTCATCAGGTGAGAAAGTTAGAGTCAACGTAGTTCGTAGTTTGGTTGGTTGGTTACTTTGATGGTGTAAGAATGTAATGAGTGGATTATTTACAAGTTGGTTGATAAGTGGTCTTTGTATCGTTTTCGTTCATTATTTGCATCGCTATTTAATCGTTTTTTCGTTGTATTTCCCTTCATTTCTTTGCTTTATGCTTTGGTTTGTAGCTTTAGTCTATTTCAGGTTCAAATAAGTTTTCTGGACGATAAAAGGGCAAGAATTTGAAGAAATACGAAGAATCGTGCGAAGGACAGATTCCTCCAGTACTAAAACCAGGGCTCTGTTACGGGTGCGCGTAACGCGTGTTATGGCCCGTAACAGGCCCAAGACTTGGTTCCCCCTTGATGTCTTCACCCATACAAAATCCAGAGCTCTGTTACAGGTGCCCGTAATAGAGGCTCGTTGAAAGTTTTGATTTCTTTCCTTTTTTGTCACTAGACATCTATTTTGGTACTTTGAGGTATTTTGGGATTGTCCTTTATGGCATTTAAAGTCTAGGATATTCATGTTTTACAATTTTGGCTATTTATTTAGTTTTGAGAGAAAGAACAGAACCGATTTTTATCGTAGAATTCTTGAAACCTTTTTGAATACTTTTATAAAAGTCTCCCTTGGAGCAAGGGATCCTCTTTACCATTTATTGCAATTTTATTCAGGTTATTACTATTGTTATTTTTTTCTCTTGCTACTATTATTATTGTTATTATCATGTTATTGCAAATTGCACCGTCGGTGTTATTTCTTACTATAAGTGAGTAGTTTCATAAGGATGAAGGGTCATGAGACCTAACTCTTAAGCCATCTATATATATATATATATATATATATATATATATATATATATATATATATATATATATATATATATACATACATATATATATATATATGATTTATTGCTTATGAGAATCCAAATGCATTTATTTTACAAACCTGAGTTTTTATAGTTCACCCTTGTTACAAAAGTAAAAGACTTCTCAGGTATCGATAATGATTCGAAAGAACTTGTATCGATACCCAATAACAGGTTTCTAAACAATCAAATTCGACGATACAAAAGTACTCGAATAAGATTGAGAAATGCTCCATTTCTATAGCTATGCAAAAGTAATGACCTTCTAAATAACTCTGCGCGAGCGAGAGTCGACGAGCGTCTTGTTTATCGAAGGTAGGACAACACGTTGGCGAAAGCAAGTGTTGTCCATATTTATCTATTTTCTATAAATTATACAAGAATTCTCATAGAAAAAGTAATTCAATTACACGGAATTGGTAGAGAAAGAGATCATGACCCCGAATCCTGTTTGTCTTAATTAATTCCAACTTTATCTCATTTAAGCTGTTTTCAAAATTGCTATTCTAAATAAGCTGTTTTGACTTAAGTGGTTTTTTACTTAAGATTTTTTTCCCAATTATTCGATTGCTCTAGCTTTACAAAGTTAGGATAGAAATTGGTACTTAACAATTGGTCGCTAAGGTTTGATATTTTTACTACTCTAACATTTGCCGTACACTTGCGGCATGACATTGTTGTGTAAAATTGTACCGTGTGTAAATCAAAATTGGTGTAAATGAGTGTCCTATTTATAATGTGAAAAATTAAGTTAAAATTTGTAAAAAGAGCATAAAATCAAATTAATCATAATCAATTAAAATAATCAAATGCCCAAAAAAAAAATTATTTGATATAAGATTTATGATTATATTTAATCAATCATATTAGTTTTTTTCCTAAAATTGAAGATCACTATCCTAAAAATGAAATACCTAAACAAGGAACAAAATCATTCAAAATAATTTTTTTGTATTTTATACTTTTGACTAATTTTTGCGTTGAATAGTGCATTAAATGAAAAAAAATCAATTTTTAAAAAATACCTAATTAATAAATACAAAAAAATTAATAATAGAAATAAAAAATAAAAATTTTGTGACTTTGCAAATAAAATATGAAATTCTGGTGTTTAGATCTCATATGTCCTAAGAGATGGCAAGACAATGATCTCTAAACAACACACAATGACAATGTATACAATAAAACAGGGCAGAAACTTAAAAGAACACATGTAATTGTCCACCCAGTTCGGTAAATAACAATACCTACTATGTGAGCTACCAAGCCAGGGATAAGTCCACTATGATAGTATCAGTTTGAAGTATTATGCAAACAACCTCCAGTTTGAAGGATAGAAAAACACTTAGAAAGGGGGGTTTGAATAAGTGTAGCTTTAAAAACTTGACAGATAAAAATAAATTGCACAGATATTTTTATCCTGGTTCGTTGTTAACTAAACTACTCCAGTCCACCCCCGCAGAGATGATTTACCTCAACTGAGGATTTAATCCACTAATCGCACGGATTACAATGGTTTTCCACTTAGTCCGCAACTAAGTCTTCCAGAGTCTTCTGATCACACACTGATCACTCCAGGAACAACTGCTTAGATACCCTCTAAGACTTTTCCAGAGTCTACTGATCAACACGATCACTCTAGTTACAACTTGCTTAGTTCACTCCTAAGACTTCCTAGAGTATTCTGATCAACCGATCACTCTAGTTCCTTACAACTTAATGTAATTCTAAGAGTTTACAAATGCTTCTTAAAAGCGATAATCACAACTGTGATATTTCTCTTAATCGTTTAAGCTTAATCTCACTAATATATTACAACAGCAATGTAGTGAGCTTTGATGAAGATGAAGATTCTGAGTTTAGATTTGAGCAGCGTTTCAGCAAGTTTGATATAAGTTGTTTTGGTGCAGAATCGTTAACCTTGCTTCTCATCAGAACTTCATATTTATAGGCGTTGGAGAAGATGACCGTTGAATGCATTTAATGCTTTGCGTGTTCCGTACAGCATCGCATTTAATGTTATACGCTTTTGTCAACTAACTCGAGCCTTGTTCACGCTGTGTCTACTGACGTAGCCTTTAATAGCTTTTAACGTTCCTTTTGTCAGTCAGCGTAGCTTGCCACTTGTACTTCCTTCTGATCTGATGTTTGTGAATATAACGTTTGAATATCATCAGAGTCAAACAGCTTGGTGCATAGCATCTTCTGATCTTCTGACCGTGAAGTGCTTCTGAGCGTGATACCATCTTCTGAGCTTCAGTGCTTCTGATCTCATGTTCTTCTGATGCTTCCATAGACCCATGTTCTGATTCTGCTTCGACCATCTTCTGATGTCTTGCCAGACCATGTTCTGATGTTGCATGCTGAACCCTTTGAGACAAAGCTTCTGAGCGCTGAATTATGCGTACTCTTTATATATATTTCCTGAAAGGGAAATTGCATTGGATTAGAGTACCATATTATCTTAAGCAAAATTCATATTATTGTTATCATCAAAACTAAGATAATTGATCAGAACAAATCTTGTTCTAACAATCTCCCCCTTTTTGATGATGACAAAAACATATATAAATGATATGAATTTGCGATCAGAAAGAATAGACGGCAAAAGACAAATTACACAGCTATAGCATAAGCATATGAATATGTCTCCCCCTGAGATTAACAATCTCCCCCTGAGATAAATAATCTCCCCCTGAAATAAATACTCGAAGAACTTTAATAAAAGACTTCCCTGATTATTTCGGTAGAGACGATCATATAAGCTTCTGTCTTTAGAAAATTCCTAGCTTCTGACTTCTGCTTCCATTGGACAGCTTCAGAACTAGAATTTCTTTAGATCCTTAGAACACTCACAGCTTCTGATTCCTGCTTCCATCTAGGACAGCTTCAGAACTTGAATTTCTTTGATCTTCTGAACATTCACAGCTTCTGATTTCTGCTTCCATTCAGGACAGCTTCAGAACTTGAATTTCTTTGATCTTCTGAACATTCACAGCTTCTGATATCTGCTTCCATTCAGGACAGCTTCAGAACTTGAGTTTTCTGGATCTTTAGAACATTTGCAGCTTCTGATTTCTGCTTCCCTCGGATAGCTTCAGAGCTTTGAATTTCTACCAACATCACTTCATGCTAGATTTGTATCAGAACATTGTTGAATGTACCAGAGCATCATCTGAGCATCTCTACATCCTGAAATGTTACAGAACAAAAACTAAACGACAAAAGTCAGCATGAATGAGTTAGAACATAAAATGTATGTTTGAACACATTATATGAATCAGAGCCATATAGGCTGATATAATGTATCAGAGCAAATAATGTATCAGAGCCATAACATTATATGTATCAGAGCAAATAGAATTTTGTCAGAATAAATAGACAAATATAGATCAAATTCTATTATCAGTGCTTCTGATTCATTCTTCTTTCTTGCTTCTGATTTCTGAAGCTTGACAGCACTCGGCTTGCTTCAGTTTCCATGGTTTTGCTTCTTGTGTTTGCTTTGAAGATTCTCTTCAGTATACCTGCAAAACACTTAAACCATATAGAACTTGCAGTTCTTGTTAGTAAATGCAACTGATTAAATCAAATCATTTATCATTTATCTTCTCCCCCTTTTTGTCATAACATCAAAAAGAATATTTCAAAAGAATTCAGATGCATAAAACGACAAATAAAATGAAACACACGGAGAAAGAAGATGATTTCATTGAAGTGCAAACAGCAGGTACAGAAGTACATGAAGATAAAAAGATCAGATGCACAAAGACAGATGCAACGAAAGGAAAGAAACAACACAGACTCAATCTAAGATGGCCCTAGTCTTGACAAGATCTTGGTCAGCATCTCTTGAACCATATTGTTGTGTCCTTCTTGCCTCACCATGAAAGCACTATACTGATCATTGAGTGAGCTTTGCTCATCCTGTCTCTTCTGAATTTCTTCTAGAGTCCTTGCAAGACGAGAAGATTCATCAGAAGAAGCTTCACCGCTTTCAACCACAGGAATGGCAGCTTGATCTGTAGCTTCCATGGATAGATCATTTGCAGGGATTTCCTCAACAGGAACAGTTTTGGCAACATGATCTTCAGCATCTGCTTCTTGCATAGAAGCATCTCCATATTCTGCAGCAGGAATTTCCGAGTCTCCATTCTCAAGTGCCTGAAGAATGGCGGCTAGATTCCTGGGAGCAGAAGGACCTTCAACTATTGGTGGGTCAACAACTTCTGGAATGACCAAGTTTGGATCTTTCTCAGACGGGTTTTCCCTCAGATAGTCAAAGAGAGTCTTGAAATCTCCGAGCAGAACAGGATATTGAGGTATCCAAACCACAATCTCCCTGCAAGGATTTGCTTCCAATGCCGCAGCGAGTCTTAATTGTTCCATCTCATCCAAGAAGGGCTTCTCTTCCAAAAGATATCTTCCTTTGAGACGAGCAAACCAGAAGTCTTCATAATTCCTCAGAATTCCACGAGGCCGTGGGGCAGCAGCTACACAGGCTTCCTGAAGTTCTAAAAACAGAGCATCTGATTCTCTGCGAAAGATCCTCCAGAAGTTCCGCATAGCAACATCATTCAATCCAGAACTTTCAGCGAGTCTGAGAGTATCAAAGGTACTTCTGAGATTCCTCTTTATGTTTTCAAAAACTACACCAATAGGATATACGGAGCGGGATTTTATTTGGGTTTTTGAAAAGGCAGGTTTGGAAGTGAAGTACGGATGAGGTTCTCTATCCAACCTATAAGAAGATTCTGCTTTAGTATCAGAATCTAACACTACCACTTCAGCTTCAGGACGAGGCTTGGGAGTGTAGTTGCAATCACGGAGCAGCTGCTCATGTGATGCAGAGGTTGGAAAAGGAGAATCACAAGGATTGTTTTGAGAGGTGGAGGGAGTATGTTCAAGAGTGGCGTTGAGAGAAGGTTGAGATGGAAGGAGAGTTTGAAGGGGTGGTATATCCAGAACAGGATTTATGGTAGGTGGAGAGGAAGGAATAGTTAAAGGAGAAGATGGAGGTGTAAGAACATGGACAAAAACAGGTGATTCTGATGTGGCTTTTTCTGGTTCAGGTGTAGGGACAATCTCTATTGGTGCAGCTTCTGAACAAACAGCAGGAACAGAATTAGGTTCAGAAATGCATATACCTTTGGAACCTCTCAGAAAAGCTTTGGCCACATCCTCAGTCTTTTTCTGCTTCTTACTCTTCGGCTCTTCAATAACCTTTGCTTTGCCGCTAGCGATTTCTTTCCTTCTGACATAAGCCAGAACTTCTGGTTGATTCTCAGCCTCTTGAGCAGCATTTTCTTCATCTGAGCTTTGAATAATCATCTTCCTTTTTCTGATTTTCTTCTTCTCAACAACTTCAACAATCTCAGCATCGTCATTTGACTTCTTCTTCTTTTTCTCAGCTTCCTTCTTTTTCTTCTCAAAATCAGCAGAGACAGCCTTAGCAACCTTTGCAATGACTTCTTCTGGGATCACTTCTTTATTGGTGATAGCAGCAGGATGATCAAACTTTCTTTTGGTCCTTTCCTCCTTCTTACGATTCACTTTAATAGGAGCACCTTTGTCTTGATCTTTAAGACTCTTATCCTCTTTTTGTGATTTCAGATACTTAGTTCTGACTTGTGGTACCTCACTGTTGAAGAAGGTTTTGAATTCAGCTAGAACTGGCTCTCTTCTGATTGTTGTTCCAGCAAGAGGTTGAGGAGTCTTAATGATAGCCTTAATCACGTTCATCCTCTTTAAGGTGAATGCGTTCAGACACGCCCCAGATGTGACAGCAAGGTCTTTCACAATACCTTCGGATTCTAGACTCTCAACAATCTTGGAATGCACCAGAAGGTTTGTAATGATTCTACCAAAAGGAATGATTGTTCCACCATTTTCTTTTCTGAAAGCGTTTCTGGAATCCTTTACTGCTTTCCACATATGGTTGAAGATAATGTAAACCACATCAACCTTCTTCTGAGTGGCAATGCAATAAAGAATATATTTTTGCTCATTGTTTATGAAGTCAGCGGCATGTGTCGCTTTCCTATGGTAGAAGCACCCAAGAATGATCTTTGTCCAGATTTTGTAGATATCTCTCAACTCCTTGACGTGTTTTGTTTTCTTGACATTTGAATAGAGAGTGGATAGAACCTCTTCCCAATCTTCCCTTTTATCGATTTCAAAAGCTCCTTCCGCGTTCTTCAAATCAAACATCACTCTAAGGATGTTTTCAGTAATAACAACAAACTTTCCATGGACGAAGGAAAGTATTGATTTTGGAGCAACCACCGCATGTGCCCAGAACTCCTTGACAAGATCTGGATAAACTGGGCCAACGAACTCAGCAAACAACGAGGTCCATCCTTGAAAGATGATGTCTTCTTTAAGATTAAATCCATGTTCTTCAAGGTTGTCAAAGTCAACAATAAGTTCACATAGAACTTCTAATTTGTTCTTGGGAATAGAGCATGCAACAACAGGAGTAAGTTGCAACGTTTCTTCTTGGAGATGATGAGGAACAGATGACTCAGCATTTTGGGATGAGAATGCAGCCATTGATGCAGAATGACCAAAAAACGAGCAAGAGAAGCGAACTGGGTTTTCGATTAGGGTTTTTAGACAACGGCTAAGAACTTTTCAAACGAGAGAATGCAAGGAGAGAGAGAGAGAGACAAAGGAGCGAAAAAGATGTACGATATGATTTGAAAAGAATATATAGAGACGGATTTGAAAAGAAAAAATAATAAGAAATATAAATTGAACAGTTCCAGAATCAAAGGAAATCAATTTTATTAAATGATGAGTGACGTGAGGAGAGAGAACGTGGTAAATGAAATGATTTGAAACAGTTACCTAGGTCGGCGTCTTTTCAACTGCACGCTTTGTACTAACCGTACAGACACGTGTTCACCATCAGATAATAGATGACAGCTGTAAATTTCAGAATAGACTTTTCGCCTTCAGATTCTGATTACTGCTTCTGATCTGATCAAGTTTCTCTTTTGGAAACACTCCTTCTGAAGTGTGCTGATATAAATCTGAATGATCTTCTGATCCATTACTTCTGATATACACAGCTTCTGGAGGTTCACTTCTTTGTTCTGCAGCTTCTGATAAGACAAAACTGTATCTGCAGAAATTCTTAAGCTCTTTGTTTCATCAGAAACAAGTTTATCATCAAAACAAATGTGTATTGATTCGTCCACAATCAATGTTTCAATGTTGTATATTCTGTAGCATTTAGAGCATTCAGAATAATCAAGAATGAAACATCAATGCTTTAGAGGCAACCAAAACAGATGGTTCCAAGACTAATAAACTTTCTTTTCTGAATTCCTACAAACATAGTTTCTTCAACAGATTTAAGAACCAGAACTTGGAAGACAATCTTTCTTCCTTTCAAGTGTTGAGACCAACTTGAATCCAGGTGACATGTCATGTTGATTTTTATCTTCCTTGTCGCCAAGAGAATCTGCAAAAGAAATAGTCTTTTTCTTTGGTACCCACATTTTCTTGGGTCCTTTCTTGTTAGTTCTCCTCAAGTTCTGATTGAACTTAGGTTTAACATTGTAAGCAGAAGGAGGAACAGCATGATAATTCCTAATGTGAGTTTCATGATATTTCCTAGGTTGTGTCACATGCTTTTTGGTGTGTGTTATGTGAAAACTTTGATCATGTGAAGTGTGCCTAATATCATGGGAGTGGCCATACTTGAACTGATCATACAATGGCTTGTATGTGATTTTCATTTCATCAACAGGTTCAAGTTTGTATGGGGTTTCACCCTCAAAACCAATGCCGACTCTTTTGTTTCCAGACACAGCATATATCATAGAAGCTAGCTGACTTCTGCCAATACTTCTAGATAAGAACTTCCTGAAACTTAAATCATATTCTTTCAGAATATGGTTTAGACTAGGAGTGGATTGTTCTGAATTAGAAGGAGATCCAACATTATTGGATAATTTTAAAAGTTTTTCTTTTAATTCAGAGTTCTCCAACTCAAGCTTCTTTGTTTCAAATTCAAATTGCTTTTTCAGCTTTTTGTATTTGAGACTAATCTGAGACTTGAGTTCCAGAAGTTCAGTTAGACCGGAAACTAACTCATCTCTAGTAAGTTCAGAAAATACCTCTTCAGAATCTGATTCTGATGTAGATTCTGATCCGTCATCTTCTGTCGCCATCAGCGCACAGTTGGCCTGCTCATCTTCTGAATCATCTTCTGACTCATCCCAGGTTGCCATAAGACCTTTCTTCTTATGAAACTTTTTCTTGGGACTTTCCTTCTGAAGATTTGGACATTCGTTCTTGTAGTGTCCAGGCTCATTGCATTCATAGCACATGACCTTCTTCTTGTCAAATCTTCTATCATCAGAAGATTCTCCACGTTCAAATTTCTTTGAACTTCTGAAGCCTCTGAACTTCCTTTGCTTGGTCTTCCAGAGTTGATTTAGCCTTCTGGAGATCAAGGACAGTTCATCTTCTTCTTCAGATTCTGATTCTTCAGGATCTTCTTCTCTAGCCTGAAAAGCGTTAGTGTATTTCTTGATATTGGATTTTAATGCAATAGACTTACCTTTCTTTTGAGGCTCATTTGCGTCCAGCTCTATTTCATGACTTCTCAAGGCACTTATGAGCTCTTCCAGAGAAACTTCATTCAGATTCTTTGCAATCTTGAATGCAGTCACCATAGGACCCCATCTTCTGGGTAAGCTTCTGATGATCTTCTTTACGTGATCAGCCTTGGTGTATCCCTTGTCAAGAACTCTCAATCCAGCAGTAAGAGTTTGAAATCTTGAAAACATCTTCTCAATGTCTTCATCATCCTCCATCTTGAAGGCTTCATACTTCTGGATTAAAGCTAGAGCTTTGGTCTCCTTGACTTGAGCGTTTCCTTCATGAGTCATTTTCAAGGACTCATATATGTCATAGGCCGTTTCCCTGTTAGATATCTTCTCATACTCAGCATGAGAGATAGCATTCAGCAAAACAGTTCTGCATTTATGATGATTCCTGAAAAGCTTCTTCTGATCATCATTCATTTCTTGCCTTGACAGCTTTACGCCTCTGGCATTTACAGGATGTTTGTAACCATCCATCAGAAGATCCCATAGATCACCATCTAGACCCAGAAAGTAACTTTCCAGTTTATCTTTCCAGTATTCAAAGTTTTCACCATCAAATACCGGCGGTCTAGTATAACCATTGTTACCGTTGTATTGCTCAGCAGAGCCAGATGTAGATGTAGTCTTTTCACTTTCATCAACCATCTTTTACTGAAGCGTTTTTCTCTTCCTGAATCTTTTCTAAACACGGTTAAGTGCTTGCACCTTAGAACCGGCGCTCTGATGCCAATTGAAGGATAGAAAAACACTTAGAAAGGGGGGGTTTGAATAAGTGTAGCTTTAAAAACTTGACAGATAAAAATAAATTGCACAGATATTTTTATCCTGGTTCGTTGTTAACTAAACTACTCCAGTCCACCCCCGCAGAGATGATTTACCTCAACTGAGGATTTAATCCACTAATCGCACGGATTACAATGGTTTTCCACTTAGTCCGCAACTAAGTCTTCCAGAGTCTTCTGATCACACACTGATCACTCCAGGAACAACTGCTTAGATACCCTCTAAGACTTTTCCAGAGTCTACTGATCAACACGATCACTCTAGTTACAACTTGCTTAGTTCACTCCTAAGACTTCCTAGAGTATTCTGATCAACCGATCACTCTAGTTCCTTACAACTTAATGTAATTCTAAGAGTTTACAAATGCTTCTTAAAAGCGATAATCACAACTGTGATATTTCTCTTAATCGTTTAAGCTTAATCTCACTAATATATTACAACAGCAATGTAGTGAGCTTTGATGAAGATGAAGATTCTGAGTTTAGATTTGAGCAGCGTTTCAGCAAGTTTGATATAAGTTGTTTTGGTGCAGAATCGTTAACCTTGCTTCTCATCAGAACTTCATATTTATAGGCGTTGGAGAAGATGACCGTTGAATGCATTTAATGCTTTGCGTGTTCCATACAGCATCGCATTTAATGTTATACGCTTTTGTCAACTACCTCGAGCCTTGTTCACGCTGTGTCTACTGACGTAGCCTTTAATAGCTTTTAACGTTCCTTTTGTCAGTCAGCGTAGCTTGCCACTTGTACTTCCTTCTGATCTGATGTTTGTGAATATAACGTTTGAATATCATCAGAGTCAAACAGCTTGGTGCATAGCATCTTCTGATCTTCTGACCGTGAAGTGCTTCTGAGCGTGATACCATCTTCTGAGCTTCAGTGCTTCTGATCTCATGTTCTTCTGATGCTTCCATAGACCCATGTTCTGATTCTGCTTCGACCATCTTCTGATGTCTTGCCAGACCATGTTCTGATGTTGCATGCTGAACCCTTTGAGACAAAGCTTCTGAGCGCTGAATTATGCGTACTCTTTATATATATTTCCTGAAAGGGAAATTGCATTGGATTAGAGTACCATATTATCTTAAGCAAAATTCATATTATTGTTATCATCAAAACTAAGATAATTGATCAGAACAAATCTTGTTCTAACACAGTTTACTGCCTTCTCGCCTTATCACTTCTCGTGCTATACTTATACATAACACTCGCCTAGGTATGAGACCCTTCTCAATCCCCCTTACTCTCAACCGTGATAATAAATTACAAAACTTTAGAAGACACATTTCCAAAACATAGTCACTCAATGTTTAAAAGCTTATGAATGAACACAGAACTTACTACTCAATGAAAACGTCCAACTCTTCTATCAAGATGATATTAGAGACGCTCACAATACACAAGACTCCACACACCCTAAAACAACCTACAATGTAAGTTCCACGAAATAACTAGGTTTGTTACTTGCTATTTAAAATAATCTTCTGGATATGATTTGGGCTTCAAAACACAACTGGGCACTCCAGAAAATACTCCAAAATCTTCTCCATGAAGATAGGGCTTCAATCATTAGTTTCCTAAATATTCTCCATATTTAGAAACTAATCATATATCTTGAAAACATAGAAAGTCTCTTATCCCTAAATCAAGCTCCACATAGGATTGCACAATATTCCAAAATATTCTGCACCTATAACTAAGAACAGACTTTAATAGATCCATGTGTACTTAACAGTCACAATGTCGGATGATCCTGCACAAGACATCTTCCTCAACATGTCTCTTCAGTAAAGTGGATAGAACATCTTGTTCAACATGTTCCCATAAGTTAGTTTTTCCAAACATAATGTCAACCATAAAACAGAGAATTAACAATCTCCCCCTTTGGCTTATTTTGCCTAAAACAACTTAGTGCTCTTTGCACACAAAAATAAGGGAACACAAATATTCCCAGGCCTGTAGAGAATAAATCACATAGCTTAGATTCCACAATCAGAGATGCAGCAGAAAAACAAACATGTAAAACATGTTAGTAGTCAGTGGAATCTACACACGGAAGTTGAGAGAAACAATTTCTCAACCAGACAGTAAATTGTAAAACATTATGTCTGACATCTCTACACACATGTGAATCCAGCCATTCTTCAAACCCGCTTAGGAAAAACAGGAGCACTCCCTCTCAACAACAGCACATCAGCAACACACCAGAGAGAAAAAAATCTTCTCTCTCTCAATCAGTGGTTAGTAGTTAGTGCATACAACACAACATTACTCCCCTTTTTAGCCATAATATGACAAAGCAAAGGCAAGTAAGTAACCAAAAAAAGAAAACCACACAAGTACATTATCATAGAGTGAAAAATGCTAAACAAACCCTGGGCCAACAAACAGTAAGATGCACTGAAATTCCTGGATCAAACGGATACCATTGTTAGTAACAAGAGATCTGGACCTTCACTAAAGTTACACTAGTCTCGTTGGGAGAGAGACGTTATTTCGATCTCCTTTCTTTCTCTTCAGTGCTTGAATGCAGCCCAGTCAGTAATTGCTACAATTCTTCACACACACAAATGCCCGGTTTGCTTCTTAGTTGTTCAAACTGAATTGCATCCAAAGCCTTTGTAAAGATATCAGCAAGTTGATTTTCTGTTTTTACATGCTCAAGAGATATGACTTTGTCTTCAACAAGGTCTCTAATGAAATGATGCTTGATGTCAATGTGCTTAGTCCTATTGTGTTAAATAGGATTTTTGGAAATATTTGTAGCATTGAAATTGTCACAGAACAATGTCATAACATGTTGTGTGACATTGTATTCAGACGGCAAGTGCTTCATCCACACAAGTTGAGAGCGGATATTACTTGCTCCTATATACTCTGCCTCAACTATGTAAAGAGATACACAGTTTTGCTTCTTGCTGAACCATGAGATCAAGTTGTTTCCCAGAAAAAAACATCCTCTAGAGGTACTCTTCCTATCATCAGCACTTCCAGCCTAATCAGCATCACAATAACCCAATAACTTAGAGCTTGAGTAATGTGAATAAAATATACCATAGTCACATGTACCATTCACATACTTTAGAATCCTTTTGACTTGATTGATATGACTTATTTTGGGTTTTGCTTTATATCTAGCACATGCTCCAACAGAAAAAGTAATATTTGGTATGCTTGCCATAAGGTAGAGGAGGCTACCAATCATGCTTCTATATAGACTTTGATCATCACTAACCCCTTTTTCATCCTTGGATAGCTTCAAATGTGTAGGAGCATGAGGTCTTTTGTGATTAACATTCTCCAACCCAAACTTCTTCACAATATTCTTTGCAAATTTTCCTTGGCAAAGAAAAATAAAGTATTCCATCTGCTTGATTTGTAACACAAGAAAGTAAGTTAATTCACCCACCAAACTCATCTTAAACTCAAATTGCATTTTCTTGACAAAATGTTGGACCATTTTATCCGACATCCCACCAAAGACAATTGCATCCACATAGATCTGAGCTACCATAAGTTTTCCATCCTTTTCTTTGACAAAGAGTGTTTTATCAATTACACCCTTTTTATACCCATGATGGACTAGAAACTCAGTCAACCTTTCATACCAAGCTCTGGGAGCATGTTTTAGGCCATATAAAGTCTTCTTTAGTTTGAACACGTGATTTGGAAAGGCGGGAAAACCGAACCCTTTTGGTTGTACAACATACACTTCTTCATTCAGATAGCCATTTAAGAAGGCACTCTTTACATCCATTTGGAACAACTTGAACTTTAAAATACATGCCACTCCAAGTAGTAACCTCATATATTCCAAATGAGCCACAAGAGCAAATTTTTCATCAAATTCCACTCTCTCAATTAGAGTGTGTTATAACATAGTTTGGTTCTACATCTTCGAAAGAGTTTTGATGATAACAAACATATAATTTTCAATAAGAACAAATATGCACTCTAATCGTATGATTTAAACTACAGAAGTTCTGAATAATGTAAAAGTGATTTCTCAGAAGCACAAGGCTGCATTGAGAGAAGTTTATAAGAATAAGATGTTCTAGACGGTGATTTCTCATAAGCAAAAGGCTGCATTGAGAGAAGTTTATAAGAATAAAAAGATCTAGACATTGAGAGAAGTACACAAGAACAAGAAGTTCTAGAGACCGGAGGAGTTTACAAGAACAAGATGTTCTGAAGACAAATAAAGAAAAGTCGTAATTTATGATACTTAAAACGCTTCAAGCACCAACAAGCTGCAAAGAATACTCTGATGATCAGAAGATCTAATGTTACAATTGTAAAATACAAGATCATCTCGTAACGGCTGGAACTTAATTACAGCGGACAGAATCTTCATTTTTGGAAACAGTATTAATCAACAATTCATCAAACATTCCAAAACAAGAAAAGTTGTCTCTCAACGGATCAAAAAGTTCACACTATATAAAGAGGACATCAGTGAAGAAAAGTACAACTTACGCACGCACTCAAGAGCTCTAAATTTTCATTATCATTTTATTTTATTCATATTTTTATATTGTGCTTATATTTTTGTAAACACCACAGTTGTGATATAGCTTATTAGAAGCAATTCTTAAGACACAAAGTTGTAATTGTATAAGTGTTACCTTGAGAAAATCGGATTGTGGTTGTTCTTGAGAAGACTTAAAGGGTAGTTTAAGTAAATTTGTAATCTTCGTTTTGATTAGTGGATTAAGACCTCGTAAGAGAGAGGCAAAATCGCCTTAACAGGGTGGACTGGAGTAGTTTGAGTTTAAACGAACCATGATAACCAAATGGGTCATTATTTTTAATTCGTTTAAAAACCCAATCCAACCCCCCTTATTGTGTTTTTCGTTTCTTCAATTGGTATCTGAGCAGCTAGTTCTGGCTGCATAAACTTAACCGTGTCAGAAAAAGATCCTAAAAGAAAAACACTATGAAGGAACCAGTTAAAAACAATAACAATGATAACTATGATGACAGAGAAAAAATCAGTGGCAGACCACCAATGTTCGATGAAGAAAACTTTGATTACTGGAAAGACAGAATCGAAAGTTTCTTTCTAGCTCATGACGCTGATCTCTGGGATATGGTAACGGATGGTTACAAACATCCGGTAAATGAAAGTGGTCAGAAGATCGAAAGAAAAACTATGATTGGTCAATAGAAGAAAGAGTTCAAAAAGCATCACAAGGCCAGAACCATACTTCTAAGTGCTATTTCATACACAGAGTATGAGAAGATCACAAATAGAGATTCAGCCAAAAATATTTTTTTAACTCTCTGAGATTGACTCATGAAGGCAACACTGTAACACCCTATTTTTATTAGATTTTATTTAATTAGGATTATTTGATAATTGGTATTGTTTGTGTGTTTATTTAATTATTGTTTGAGTGATAATTATTTGATTGTGTGGTAATATGTTACTTAGCTAATTAATAAATGGTAGGATTATATTAGAATTAGCTATTGGGCTTAGTGGGAATTAGAATCGAGAATAGTGGATGGGTTAAGCCCAATGAGATAATGAGAGTTAGAAGAGATTATGAGTTAACCTAAATTAGATAGGAAGATAGAAAGAAGAGTAGAGAAGAGAAAAGAGGCATAGAGAAGAGAAGAGGAAAAAGTAAAAGAGGAAGTAGATTCTTGAAGATTGGAGGAGTTTGAATAGAGGTAAGGGTTAGAATCCAAGTTCTTATAGGTTTATATGATTGGGTAATGTTGTGTATGCTTTGTATTCTTCAATTTCATGAATTTAGAAAATGATAGGGTTTATGTGAAATCAATTGGATTTTGTGATTTGTTCATGTACAATGTGTTATATGGATGACCCGTGGTTAAGAACATGTTTAGGAACCTTATAGGTGTGCTAAATTTGCTTTCAATTGATGTATGGATTATGTATGGGTTAATGGGTGTTGTATGAGGGAATTAGGGGAAAATGGTAAAATTTGAGTTTTCACGCAGCCTGGGTCGACCTATGCAGAAGCTGCGTCGACCTAAACAACCCAGAAAGTCAAAAATTTGTTTTCCTTCCGTTTACGTCGACCTGAAGGAGTTTGCGTCGACCTGAGAGATGTATGCGTCGACCTAGGGGTTCAATTTTGAGCAGATTCTGTAAAGACCATAACTTTTGATCCGTAACTCCATTTTATGCACCGTTCGAAGCGTTAGGAACCTAATGAGATTATCTATATGATAGGATAGAGTTGTTTGATGTTTAATGGTTTAATTTTTATGTTAATATATGGATAACATGTGACTTACTTATGTGTGCATTATGAACTAATGACTTGTGACTAATATTCATAGATGTGTTAAATGATGTGATATCCATGATATGTTAGGATGAATACATATATATACTATTTGAATTTGTCTTGTTGATAATGATCATTTAAATGTGTATGTGTTGAGATGTGGATTGAATAATGATGATGCTAGAATTGAATACATGTGATTGATTGATGTGTGTTGAGTGATGCATTGTTTGGCATTGAAGTCATGTTGTGTATATTGTGCAATGTTGAAAGATGTGATTATGTAGTTTAAGAGATAGATATCGTCTTAAATGCATGAGTCTTGTTTTGTTGCGCACTTACACAAACATGAGTCTTTGAAAGTGGCAATGTCGGTTAATCTCGCGAAGATTATTTGCTTGTCCCAAATCTAACGCCGAATGGGATTTGAAATCTTAACATCGTATGGAGCTTTGAGGTGGTTATCTAGTCTATAGATGAAAGACAATCGGCATGATCGAAAATGATAACGGATGGGATCCACATGCATATCGCATTGAGTCACACTTGATTCGCACGTGTCGGTGTGAAATGTTGTTGTTGGTGTGATTTAGGTGATATGAGTTATGTGGAATGATGTTGGTGGATATGCATATATGTGGATTTGTGATTCATTTTATATGAATAGTTGTTGTGTTATGAATGTGATATATGTGATTGAAACATATGTGATGTAGATGTGAATTTATATGTACTAATGATATGTGTATATATGTGTGGATATGTGAATCATGTTTGATTGATGATGATACATGGGTAAGAGAGGTGATTACATGTATACTTGTAATATTAATGACACGATTCCAATGATGTAATTATATTCTATGATGTTTTTTGAAATGGGATAGAGATGAATATGTGCATTTGGTGATATATGTTCATACTTACGATACATCGGTGAATCTTATACATGTCTATATATTTTGGAAAAACATGTATATGTGATTATGTGATGATAACTTGTGTATTTAGAATATGATTATGTTTGAATACAATTGTTACTTCGTGAATGTTGTCGAAAAGGATATGTACTTAGAATCTACATGTTGGTGAAACATGATTATGTACATTGTTTAGAAATCATGTTTGATTATATGGAATTGAATGAGCTAGGTTGTATGACATGAATATGTGAATCTTGATTAATTTCATATGATGCATGTTTATGTTAAGAGTGATGAATTCTTGAAATGTATTCTTGTTGTGTTTTATATTTCCCATATTATGTTTATCTATAAAAAGTTGAATTCTCACCCTTCTGTTTGAATGTTATCCTTTGTTGGTAACGTGCAGGTTTTCGAAGATAGTGGTGCTTCGAAGGAGGCTTAGCTTAGAGATTTAGATCTCTTGTAGAATGTCGTGACTAAGTAGTCACTTGTGCTCTGGTCATATGTAACACATGGGATTTGGGTTTTATGTTTTTATGACTCGATGTTATGAGATATTTGTTTACTCATATTGTATTCGTATTTGAATATGTTATTTTGTTAATGTGTGGCCTTGAGCCGAGATATTGAGACATGGTGGATGATGTATGGGAATCATCCGATTTTACCATTTAATTGATGAGATGATTATTCCGCTGTGGTTTTGCATGTTGTTTTAAATCCCATGTTATTTGGAAATGACCATTGCATGTTTAAAGATAAAATGTTTGTTTTATTAAGAAATATGTGTAACGCCCTCATGAGATGCATGCTTCTTTACTCTGATTTATGCAAATGTATGCCTTATTTGTTTAGTATAGAATTGGGGGTGTTACAAACACTCAAGTCAAAAAGACCAAAGCCCTTGCACTCATTCAGAAGTACGAAGCTTTCAAAATTGAAAAAGATGAAACAGTTGATAAATGTTCTAAAGGTTTCAAATTCTTGTTACTGGATTGAAAGTTTTGGACAAAGGATACTCAACAGCTGATCATGTAAAGAAAATCATTAGAAGCTTACCAAAGAAATGGAGACCCATGGTCACAGTGTTGAAGCTTGCCAAGAATATGAATGCAATATCTCTTGAAGAACTTATTAGCTCCTTAATAAGTGAAAAGATAGAACTCGAAGAAGATGAACCCTAGAAGAAAAGTAAGTCTCTTGCTCTTAAATCTAAAAATAAGTTTAAAACTAACGCTTTTCAGGCAGAAGAAGAAAGTTTTGGAGGTTCCTCATCAGAAGAAAATGAACTATCTCTTCTCTCCAAAAGGGTCTAACAACTCTGGAAGCATAGACAAAAGAATTTCAGAAACCCTAGAAGAGCAAAAAATCACTCTGGTTCATCTTCTGGACACAAAAAGTCTAGAAGCAAGGAAATTGTATGTTACGAATGCAAGGAACCTGGTCACTACAAAAGCGACTATCCCAAACTACAGAGGGAAAACCAAATAAGAGTTGTAACAAAGAAAAGAAGAAAAGTCTTATGGCCACATGGGATGATTCAGAATCTTCTGGAGTAGAATCTGAATCAGAAGATGAACGTGCCAACATTGCATTGATGGCCAGTATATCAAGTGATGGCAGCTCATTCGAATCAGAATCAGACTCAGAAGAAGAAGAGGTATTCTCTAACTTTTCCAGATCTCAATTAGAAGATAGCTTATCTGAAATTCTTGAAAAATATCATAAACTTTGAATCAAATACAAAAACATGAAACACGGTCTGGTATTTGATTCTGAGGAATCTAGAAAATAAAAGCAGAAAACTCTGAGTTAAAAGAAAATATTTTCATAATAAAAAGTGACAACTCGATTATTAAAAACGAGTTACGACAAACTCAGAAAGATTCTGACTCAGAAGTTTCAACTAGTTCTGATAGTGTCATAAAATAATATGATCACAGTTTTCAAAATTTTATAGCTAAAAGCATAGATCGAAGAAAGATGGCTTCAATGATCTATGGAGTCAGTAGAAATTCTAGAAAAGGTATAGGATATGTGAAACCTAGAGGAGAAGAACCTTATCAACCTAAATACATTGACGATATGGTCATAAAAATTACACCTATAAACTCTTACTTCACATATGGTCACACACATGATATTAAATATACTAGCAACTCTTATCTTACAAATTCTAGTGAGAAGTCAAAACTCAATTAGAATTTAGTAAAGTCTAACAAACAAGGACCCAAAAAGATATGGGTACCTAAGGATAAAATAATCTATGTTGCAGATGTCCTTAACAGCAAGATTGAAACACCAATCATGGTACCTGGACTCTGGATGCTCTCGACACATGACGGGAAGAAAGCATATGTTCCAAAATCTGGAACTTAAAGCTGGAGGTTACGTAGGTTTCGGAGGCAATCAGAAAGGAAAAATAATTGGCTCTGGAACTATTGGTAACGGTACACTTCCCTATATATATAATATTTTGTTAGTAGATGGATTAATGCATAACTTGTTATCCATAAGTCAATTAAGTGATCGCGGTTATGATATAATCTTTAATCAAAAGTCCTATAAAGTAGATAGTCAGAAAGATGGAACTATCCTCCTTAATGGTAAGAGAAAGAACAACATTTATAAGATAAAACTTTCTGAACTAAAAAGTCAGAATGTAAAATGCCTTATGTTTGTTAACGATGGGCAATGGGTCTGGCATAAGATTGGGACATGTTAGTATGAGAAGAATATCTTAGATTGAAAAACTCAATCTAATCAGAGGACTTCCTAACTTGAAGTATAGATCAGATGCTCTGTGTGAAGCATGTCAGAAAGGCAAGTTTGCAAAACCTTCTTTCAAGTCTAAAAATGTTGTCTCTACCTCTAGACCATTAGAAATTCTGCATATAGATATCTGTTTGGACCAGTGAAAACTGCTTCAATCAGTGGTAAGAAGTACAGATTAGTGATCGTAGATGACTATAGTAGATGGACATGGGTAAAATTCTTAAGACACAAGGATGAGTCACATATAATGTTCTGTAACTTCTGCAACCTAGTTCATAATGAAAAAGAGTTTAGAATTGTAAAAGTCAGAAGCGATCATGGTGGAGAGTTTAAAAACAGATGTTTTGAAAAACTCTTCAATGAGTACGGCATTTTTCATGATTTATTGTGTCCTAGAACTCCTCAACAAAATGGAGTTGTAGATTGCAAAAATAGAACTCTACAAGAAATGGCCAGAACCATGATCAAAGAGACTAACATGGCTAAACACTTCTGGGCAGAAATAGTTAACACAACGTGCAACAATTAGAATATAATCTCTATAAGACCAATTCTGGAAAAGACTCCTTATGAATTGTGGAAGAACAAAAAGCCCAACATTTCATATTTTCATCCATTCGGATGTACCTGCTTTATATTAAACACTAAAGATCAATTAAACAAGTTTGATTCTAAGGCTCAAAAGTGTTTAATGTTAGGATACTCTGAACGCTCAAAAGGCTACAGAGTGTATAACACTGAAACATGAATTGTGGAAGAATCCATTAATGTAAGGTTTGATTATAAGCTTGGTGTCACCCTAATTTTGACCCCCCCTGAGATGTCACATCTCCAGAATTTTCATCAAATTCAAAACAAATACTCAGAGCACTCACTTATTCATCTGGTGTTTAATCGAGGATGTTCAAAGGCAAAAGAGCTCAGGCAAAGGATCAATCAATAAAAGGATTAGTCTCCAATATAATCATAGGACTAAAAAGCTTCATTCTATTCACCTATGATTGATTAGACACCAATCATCTGGACTCAAGTTTGCTTGGTTCCCCAATCTAGGGTTTTGAGCCCATCAAGGACTGCAATCAGGGACCACATTTGGGAAACCCTAAAAAGCTCCAGGGCATCACTCAAGGGCTTCAATCATCTTCAAATGATCCATATGACAATATCCATAGGGCATTACACTTCAATTCAAGATCTACAGTCATCAATTTCATATGGTCGACAATTAGGGTTTTCAGACTTAATTCACTTGCACAGTTGACTTTTAATCAGGACATGGATCCACCATTTAAAAAATGGCTCAAGAACCTCTGTTACTTCAATATAATACATTCATATCATCTATTTGAAGAGGAGAGATTGATTCAACACAGAAGTCCAAATTTTCACTTCATTTGAAAAAGTCAACTGTACAAGATCACCTTTGACTTTTAGGGTTTTGGGTCAAGACATGACTTTTAAGGATCAATATCATCAATATATGATTATTGAAGTCATTTGACCAAAGAAAATCAAGAAAATCAATCAAGAATCAAAAAGTCAAAGATTGACTTTTCATACTTAGAAATTTTTCTAAGTGTTTAAAAGTCTTTTTTTTTCAAAACTTTGGAAGGGAATATCTCAAAATTTCAAGTACAAACTGAAAAAAACTTCCAACATCAAAGTTGTAGATTTTGATCCAATGAACAACTTTGTCACATATGATTTTTTGGCTAGAAATCAACCATTGAAGAGATATGGAGCTCCAAAGTTGCTGCCTTCATAAAACAAGCAAAAAACCCTAGTTTTCTTCAAACTTCAAGCTCATTTTTCACAAATTTCCCAATTGATTTTGAAGAAACTCCAAACTAATGAATTGGTCAGTACATGTTAAGGGCTTTCCAAATTGTTCTCAACCTTCTCCAAATTCATTTTGAGCTAAGAGATATGATTGATCAAAGTTAGGCATTTGAAGTGAAATTATAGGTCATGCCGAAGTTTGAAATTTGCAATTTTATGCAAGTGCTTACACTAATTGGTACCTCTACACCTCAAAAACATTGCAAGGATAGGAGAGAATCGTTTGCATCATTACACAAATATTTGAAGGGAATATTCCAAAACCAAAACATGTGATTATGTAATGATTGCATTTTGAGAATTTATGGCCAAGTGGTGAATCACCAAAGGAATCTCTTCCCAACCAATTGGAGCTCATTTATGCATCAGAATTTTCCCCTAAGATCAAGCAAAACCGATGGCTAGGGAGTGGTATCAAAGAGCTCATCATTGCACTTGGGATATTCTTTGAATTTCTTCATGGCCAAGAAACCAAAACTACTTCACTAAGCAAGCTCACTCTCCCAAACTACTATGCACCATTTGCCTATAAATAGAAGTGGATACCTCAGTAATAGACACACCAAAGCAACCATAATTTTTTGCTTTCTTCATTTCTCCCTCTTGCTTTATAGTTTTCAAAAGTTCTTTGGCAAGAAGAATCGATTTCTTCAAACCAGAGCTTCTCTTTTGAAAGTAAGCCTTATAACATCTTAAGGAGGTTCATTGGAGTTGATCCAAACATCTGGATCACTTCTGTAAGTGGGGAAATACCATTGTTGCTTTCATTTTGAGGCTCGTGCAGTTGGAGGTCCATAGAGCAATTCAGAAGGTGTCAAGCAAGTCCAAGCATTCAAACACATTCCTTAGGGTGTAGTGAAGCTATCTAGATGGTCGCAGCTCATCTGTAGGTGCAGATTCATCAACCTCCGTGTTCACTTGAAGCTCAAGCAAGAGGGTTCGAGTAGAACAATTCAGAGGTTCTCAAAGTAATTCAAGAGCCCAGATAGCATCCACAAGGTCCCAGGAAGCTTTTGTGATCATTCATTCAAAGCCAGAAGCTTTCCATCATTCACACGACCTCCATTTTCAGAGGTATTTTTTCAGACTCTAACACTCTTATTTAAGTACTCTTTGCAATTTATCTCGATACCAGTTCATTCAGTGTCACTAGAGGATCAAAAGTCCTCTACTCTCATGCATTTATTCATCAGCGTCATCATTTAATTTTATTTTTGAATTTTTAGGGTTCTTCACGTATTTTGTTTAATTCAGTAGATATAGTTAATATAAATTTATATTAGTCATATATTTGGAATCGTGAGTGAATTTAGAGCAAGTTTGCTCTTTACATCTTTGCAAATGGTGGAGAATTGAGAGAGTTTAGAAATTCAAAATGGGAGAGCTTGAGGTTGAAGACAATGATGGTGATGGCGCCATTTTTCAAAATTCCCAGGTCTAAGTTTATTATATTTTGAATGGTTTGTGTTTAACCTACGAATTCATCGTAGTGTCTCAATGGTTACAGCGCGCATCCAATAGCCTTTGCCTTGCCCAAGGTCTGGGGTTTGAACCCCCCTCAGACCTTTTGTTTTGATTTTTATTTTTAACTCATTTTTAGGCATTTGTTTTCAAATATAATAAGCTAGAGGTGTTTGTTTAACAAGCCACGCGCGTGGTCCAGATGGTAAGTGTTTTGAGTGGTGACCTTGAGGGCGTGAGTTCAAGCCCTTTGGGAGACAAAACCATATTTTTATCACTTTTCCCATTCAATTTCTTCCCAACTTTAACCATTTGGTTCATACTTCAAATTAAATCATTTTCACTTGATTTTTCACACACTCTTCATTTAATATATCTATTTTATGAACAAACAAAAAAATCACAAAAAATATTATTTATTTGATATTTTTTTATTAGGTTTAAAATAAGATATTTTTAAGTATTTTAAAATACTTTAAATATGGTTTTCACTTGATTTTCAAAACCTAATCTCTTGTAAATATTTTTGTGATAAAACCCTAATCATTTAGGTCTTAATTAGGTATAGACTTTGTATTTATCCTAATTAAGTTGTTTTTTTTTGTCATTTTTCAAACTGTTTTCAAACTTCGATTAAACAGACGATCAAGGTTTTCATACAACAAAACCTTGTATCATTTCAAATCATTTTCCACTGTTTCTTATAAACAGTAAATAAATCTATGGGCCTCTAATAGAGTGTAAATCCCAACCCCTTTTCATTTTATTTTTAAATACAGTCAATAAATATATTTTCACAACAGTATTTCATTTCAGTTAACTGTTTCTTATAAACGGTAAATAAATCTTTGGGCCTCTAATAGAGTGTAAGTCCCAACACCTTTTTCTTTTCATAGTTTGTTTTCAAAAACTGTATTTACAAAATCTTCTTTCTGTTTTCAAAACTTTCTTCTGGTATTTGAAGGGCATTATTCCCGGTGAAACTCTTCAGATACCTATGTGACTTATGTCCATCCTCACTTCTTCTGTTTTCAAAAACCTTTAACTGTTTATAATAAATATTCAACTATTATCAATAAACAACAAAATTGCTGGTAAGGCTTTGTACATACATCTTCAAAGGCCTCCACTCCATTCAGGTTAGGTTTATAAGCTTTCAATTTACAGTCTTTATTTAAATTACTGTCAAATATAAACTGTTTATATATTAGAACTACGTCTGAGTGTAAATCTTAGGACAGTTAAACTATATATATATTATAGGAATATGGCCTAGGATTGAGAATGTCTTCTCGGTGAAGGCTCTTTCCTAATTAGAGATCTTTAGTTCAAACCCTCAAGATGAATTATTCCCGGTGAAACATCTTGAAAAAGCCTTAGAACCCAAAATAGGATACATCCACCCAAGAGGAATTATTCCCGGTGAAACCTCTTACCCATTTGCTTAGAGACAAAATAAGTTCAAAACCACATAGCTTTCTCTTGTGCTATAACAAGGACCCTTGATGACCCTCGATTAGCCTCCTCTTGGGCTTTGTACAAGGAACCACAGGCTTCTTAAAAGCATTCTCAGCTTCCTCTTGAGCTTGTATACAAGGACCCATCAGGTTTCTTATAAACATAGGAACAGGTCTTTAGTCACCTTTTAGCCTATCCTGGTGAGTTTCTTCCACTCTTCAAACCAGACTTTAAACAAGCTAAGAATGTCTCATTCTCACATTGAGTACACCTTTTGGAATGAGAGACATGGACAGTCTCTGTCACCCTTATCTTCATTAATTTTCCTTAGCAGAGTCTAGGTTCTATAATTGTCTATCCTTAGTCAGTGTCAGCCTTAATCATGGGCTTTAAATAAGAAGTCTCAAATAGTAATCATTTTTCCAAAAACCCCTGGAAAGGGTCAGCCTCCATTCATTCTTTCAAAAGACAAACTCTCCAGCAGAGTAAAACCCCTGGAAAGGGTTAGCCTCCAAAATCACTCCTTTAAAAAATCCAAATTCCCTGGAAAGGGTTAGCTTCCAAAAATTCAATTCTTCAAAAGATAATCCCACCAGTCTCAGTCAGTAAAAGACAAATTCCCTAGTAAAGTCATTTCCTAGAGTCAATAAAAATCAATCAAAAGCCTCAAGCTTGGGCCTCATACAAGCCAGCTAAAAATCAAATCTTTCAAACAGTAGATAGACATAGCTTATCTCTATAGAGAGATGTTTCTCCTATCTCACCACATTCAATCAAACAAACATTTCAATTTCAATTTCAATTTCAATTTCAAACATTCTCCCATTTAGGACTTTGAAAGGCATGCTCTGAGGAAAACAAACCCAGACTTGTACACTTTCCCTAATTTGGATGAGAATCTTTCTTTCATTCAAGAGACACGCGACTGGCATACTTGCAAACATACAAGTAAGGTACCTATCTTAATGAAATGAATCCAGCTTTTCTGTCACTCTTTTAAATGTTTGTGGTGGAATAGTAGAAATACCTCTCTGTAAAGATGATTTCATGTCTCTTTACTGTAAACAGAGATTTAATTCAAGCTTCAACCTTGAGCTTCAAGCAAGGCATCAAAAACAAGTAATTTCCCTAGTTAGTTCCCCGAACTACAAAAAGCCCTGACTTCCATTAGGGATATGTAGGCATGAGGTTCACAAGGAATCTCAGCGAGCTAATAAAAAACCAAAAATAGTCTGTCTGTCTTCTTTTTAAATTCAATTCAATTCTCTCTCCTAACACAAAGGAGAAACTTTCCCAATCAATTAGCAATAAACACAAACACATAGACACAGAGAAGGTTCCCGTAGAGTACTACAGATATGTAGGGTGCTTAAACTCTTCCCTATGTATAACCGACCTCCCGGACTCCAGAATTTCTAGTCTAGGTGAATCCTCACACTTAGCAAACTCCTAGGGTTTATTTGAGATCTTTTTCCCCTTTCCTCCTCGTAGGATAATTAAAAAGTTCGTGTGATATCGTAGGAAGAACTGAAATAAAATTCATCCCACCCCGGGCGCATTCTCCTTCCAAATTCCGCGTGAAGGGTCTAGCGTGCCGTCCTCCCAAGTGAAACGGGGAGGTAAAAAAAACGACTCCAAAATTGGCCCTCAAAAGTCAAAGTAGTATGAATCTCTTGCAGATATAGAAGTTGAAATTGCAAGTACTGAAGACAAAACTTCTGAAATAGAAAGAAAAGAAGCTCAACAAAACTTTGAAAAAGTTAGTACGAGTGTAATATGGTGGGAGAACTGACTTTTTTTAAATGTGCGGATAGCTGCAGTCGCCACCGACTTTTATTTTATCCAATTAAGAAAGGAAAAAAGAACAGGAAAGACCTTTGAAAGATTTTGAGTTCGGGGGGGTAGGTTATATAAAGGGAAGGTATGAGCACCTTTGTATCCATGGTTATCCATGGGCTCTTAATTGCTAAGCTCACTTTTAATTGTTTGAGAGTGCAGTGTGTGTTTAGAAAAACAGTTTGTAAAGAACTTGACTTTGTAATGATTCATCATTCGAATATATACAAAGTATTTGTCTTGAAAGATGTTTTTGAAAAGCAAGGTATGAAAAGCATTTTAGTTTGAATTTGTTGTGAGCAAGCAATTAGGAACTACCTACCCTAAGTTTGTAAGGTCTATCTTGTTCTTAAAGTCTTTCGTTTAGGAAAGGGGCTATCCATACCAATTATTAGGCAGGTAGTCCTTTCGTTGGATGTATTCGGGACATTGAATGGTCATCGTATAGTCATAGAAGGCAACATGTGAGGATACCTTAGCATTCGGAGGGACTGTCATCATTTAATCGAGGGACAGGATCATTTAAATTGTAGGCAACATCGAAGGGACTATGATCTTTAAATCGGAGGGACTATGATGATTTTTGAATCGTAGGCAACATTGCTAAAGGTACCCCCACGTTCGAGGGACGTGACCATGTTAATCGAAAGGCATCGAAGAGAGGGTTACCCTAAAGGTGAGTGTGTGAACAAGGGTGTGTTAGATTCAGTTACTTTTATCTTGGATTTAGTAATCTAACGGTTGCTTTTATATTTACATACAATCCTAAGGCATACATCTAAGCAGTATATAGCAGTTTATAAGTACGGAAAGTAAAAACAGAAAAGTAAAGGCCATAATTACTATTACATCAAAAAACCTTGCGACCTATACACATTCTAGAATTTAAGTTTTGAATTTTAAGTGAAAAAACTTAAATTAATTATTAAACTAATCCTAAGTTAACCTAATTCTAAACTAATCGAATTAATTTAATTAAACCTAATTATATATGCAATTAACCTAGACTAAATTAATTAATAACAATAAAAAATTAATTATTTACTAAGTCCTAATTATTTAAATTTAACTACTAATCTAATTAAATTATAGTCTAAATCTAATTAAATAAATTAATTAAGAGAATAAAATAAAAGGAAATTACTTGCTAATCCTAACCTAATTTGTTAAAAGGTAAAATAATGATTAGTGTAGGTTAATTAGTTGGTTAGAAGTTAATGGTTAGTTTTAAAAAAAACAAACAAAAGAGAAAAAACAAATAATATAAAAAGATCTGGTTTTAGATCTGGTTTTGATGGAGATCAAAGGGATCTCCAATGAAGGCGCACCGTAATCATGCTGGGAGTGCAGCGTTGAATCTGTGATGGACCATGGTAGGGACGCACCATGGTCCTTTAGATCTGGTTTTGATGGAGATCAAAGGGCTCTCCAATGAAGGTGCACCGTAATCATGCTGGGAGCGCAGCGTTGAATCTGTAGTAAACAACATGTTAATTGATAATAAAAAAAGAGTGGCCTGAATAGGGATCGAACTCAAGACCCCTCGTTTACCAACGTGCGCCTCCTGCCAACTGACCTGTATGCTTTAGTTGTTAATAACCTCAATGGAATAAAACAAATAAAAAAGGGATGGTTAGAGGTTAAATTCAGACATGAAGTCTGGGTGGGTCCCCCTGTGTCACGAGCGACCAATCAGAAGCGAATGGAGGGGCTAGGTTTGTTGACCAGCCAATTAGGACGTACGATAGTGCCACGCGTACGATCAAGAGTCAGCCGTTACTATTCATTTTCTTCCCACAGTTTGGCTACGATTTTGCTCCGTCTTTGGCTACCATTTTGCTACGAATCTCCTTAGCTATTCCTGCACATCTTTAAACCTACAAAAAAATGATTCAAACAACAAAACTAACAACCTAGATCTTCTAAACATATTGCTGTGAGTCTAAAGGAACCTTCATTTTGGTCCGGGACGGTCCGGAATATGGGATACGAAAGCTTGCAAGTTCAAACCCTCAACAATGGCGAGTCTCGATTCAAGGCCTAGAGCTCAAATATAACATGTCAGACCTGCTTTAATACATCTCAGGAACTCATTAGTATCATTAGTTTTTACTAAAATGAAACTTTAATAAGAAAACAAAAAAAGAAAGTATGAATGAACATGATGGTCATGGAGTGCTCGTTCCAGGTGTTGCAAGACTCTGATTACGATTTGTTCTTACCCTTTGATGCCTCAGGAAGAGGTTAGAGTACTTGGTTTGGATTGAATAGTGTAATTTCTTCAAAAAATCGTAAGCCCTAGTTTGTGAATTTTTTGAAATCTTTGAGAGATCTTTGAGGCAAGGATTTTCGTCCTCCTTAGGGTCTGAATGAATTGAGAATATATAGAGCATGAGATTAGGGCAACAAGTTTGGAAGGAATCAATTATTTTGATTGAAAAATATTTGATTTTTCTTTTGCACCAAGACTTTCTATTTTTGAATCCCATTATATTTTCTACATATTTTCACATGATATTGGCCTTAGGATTGGTTTTGATCTGATTTGACTCCATAAAAAAAAGAATGATCATCATATAATCATTTTAGGATTTTATTTGATATTTATTTGAAATTAATTGAATAAAATAATAACACAAAAATAATTATATTTGACTAATGGACCCCTTTTAGGCTTAGTGCCACGTGGGGAACTCCAAAAATATAAGCCCATTGCTCAAAAGTTGGAAATTTGCCAATTAGGGATTTGCCCTTTTCTTGAAAATCGACCAACTTGTACCAAGCATATCTCTCTCATTTTTAATCATATGGAGGTGTTCTTATACTTTTTAGAAAGCTCAAAGAGTACTATAAAAGCTCCTTTTGGTTTCACCTTCATTTAGTTTACCATGTTCATTTACCATCCTTTGAGAAAAGGTGTCTTTTTGTTGACTTTCAAAAGGACCTATAATGTATTAGCTTGTATATTTCAAAGAGTGCATTTCTTGAACTTGGGACCAACATCAAAGTTGTAGAGGATGAAATTTCCTTGAGAATAAGATTTGGTTGGAAAAATTTTGACAAACCATTTGAGAGTTATGGCCAGTTAAAGTTCAGTTGACTTTTAGTTCAAAAACCCTAATTTGGAAACTTTGACTTTTGCTGACTTCTAAGCTTTTCTTAATGAATCATGATCAACCCTTGATAAAATGATGAGTGTAACTTAATAATATTGATGTTGACCAAAAATCATGACTTTTGACTGTATGTTGACCGCAGTTGACTTTTAGGTTAAACTAGTCGACTGTTGATCATTTGTGCACTTGAGTGGGCAATCTTGTGAATCAAAGCTTGAAACTTGGTATGAGGATTCTTTGAAGCATAAGAGATGACATGAAGTCCATTTAAGGCCTCAGAATTTCAATTTCCCTTGATTAAATGGAAATCCTAATTTGGAGGCATTATCTTTATGGTTTTAGATTTTAAGTATTCAATGATCATAAGAGTTTGAAGTATTTGTTTTACCAAAAGAAATTGAATATGAGGCAACACGGGTGGCTAGATTTGTTAAAGGACTATGACTTTAGCTTGAATTATCATCTTGGAAAAGCCAATGTTGTAGCCGATGCTTTGAGTCGGAAGGCGTTGCATATGTCGACGATGATGGTTAAGGAATGGGAATTAATAAAACAGTTCAGGGACTTTAGTTTAGTTTGCGAGAGGACACCGCGGAGTGTTATGTTGGGAATGCTGAAAATTAACAATGAGTTCTTGACTAGAATCATGGAAGTTCAAAAGTTGGATGTGAAGTTAGTAGATGTGATGGTTGGAGGTAATCAATCAGAAAATGGTGACTTTAAGGTGGATGAACAAGAAGTACTAAGATTTTGCAATAGGATTTGTATTCTAGACGATGATGATGTGATGAAGATGATTCTTCAGGAAGGTCATCGAAGCAGTTTGAGTATTCATCATGGGACTATTAAAATGTATCAGGATTTGAAGAAGTTATTTTGGTGGCCTGGGTTGAAGCGTGATGTAGCACAGTTTGTGTATACGTGTTTGACTTGTCAGAAGTCGAAAGTTAAACATCAGAGACCCCCAGGAATGATGCAACCGTTAGATGTTCCAAAATGGGAAAGGGATAGAATATCGATGGACTTTGTGATGGGGCTGCATTGTACTCCTAGAGATCATGATGTAATTTGGGTGATTATTTATTGATTGACAAAATCGGCTCATTTTGTTCCGATTAATATCAGTTTTCCTGTACCGAAGTTGGCGGAGATTTATATTTGTGTGATTGTGAAGCTTCATGGTGTTCCGTCAAGTATTGTGTTGGATAGAGATTTAAGGTTTACTTGTGAATTTTGGAAAAGTGTGCATGATTCATTGGGTTCTAAGCTGAGATTGAGTTCGGCATATCATCCATAGACAGATGGTCAGACGAAGAGGACTATTCATTCGTTAGAGGATTTGTTGAGAGCTCATGTTCTTAAATAGGGAGGTTTGTGGGATACTTACCTTCCGCTGATAGATTTCACTTATAATAAGAGTTTTCATTCTAGTATTGGAATGGCTCCTTTCGAAGGTTTATACGGTCGGAGATGTAGAGCTCTGTTATGTTGGTATGAATCAGGTGAGAGTGTAGTTCTTGGACCTGAGGTTGTTCCGTAGACTACCGAGAAGGTGAAACTAATTATGGATAAGATGAAGTCTTCTCATAGAAGGGAGAAGAGTTATCATGATAAGCGAAGGAAAGATCTTGAATGTTAAGCGGGAGACCGTGTGTTTTTTAGAGTCACTCCAGTGACAGGTGTGGGTCGTGCCTTGAAGTTGAGGAAGTTGACGCCTCGGTTTATCAGTCCATATCAGATTTCTGAGAAAGTGGGAGTTATTGCATATAGAGTGGCTTTACCGCCTAATCTTTTGAATTTGCATGATGTGTTTCATGTTTCGCAACTCCGAAAGTATATTTCTGATCCTTCTCATGTGATTCTGATGGACGATGTGAGAGTAACAGATAACCTTATAGTTGAGGCGGTACCTGTGCGGATGAAGGATCATGAAGTAAATAAACTGGGGGGGCAAAGAGATTGCTTTAGTAAAGGTCGTTTGGGGAGGAGCTGCCAGAGAGAATGCAACGTGGGAGCTAGAAAGTAAGATGTGAAAGTCATATCCAGACATATTTGTATCAGGTAAATTTTCGAGGACAAAAATATTCTAAGTTGGGGGAGTTGTAACGCCCGTTTATTTTATCTGATTATTTAATTTGATGGTTGTGAATTATTTGATGAAATGGTTGTTTATTTGTGAATTATTGATAGTTTTTCTATTTTATTATATAGTTGAATAATAATAATAATAATAATTATAATAATAATAATAATAATAATAATAATAATAGAATAATTAATTAATTAATTAGTAATTGGGCATATTATGGTGTTAGCATTAGAATTAGTGGGGGTGTGTGGCTAAGCTCAATAGTGAAATAGAAGTTAGTGAAGGGTTTAATAAAAATAAGAGGAAAAGAGAGAAATTGGAGAAATAGAAAATTTTGGAGATAACGTGAAAGAGGAGAAGAGGCACAAAGAAGTCAGGGCAAGATTTCATTGAAAGAGTATAGCACCTTCAATCCAAAGGTAAGGGTGGGGATCTAATTATATAAAATTGGGTATGATGATCTGTATGTAGGAATGAGTTTTGGGTTTGTATTGATAACTTAGGTTTTGATGAGGAATTCGTGAAATTGATGAAATTGATGAATGTTAATGATGATTCTTGTTAATATGTGTTGTATATGTATTGTAGGACTTACATTGCATGATAGTTTGTATCATTGTTGTGTTTTCATGGAATTTTGCATTTTGACCGTAAAATTGGTGCCAGATTTGACGTCGTAGAATTGTGTTTTTAGGGTACCAATAGATGTTATATGAGTAGGGGATTATGAATATATGATTCTTTTGAAAAACCAAACTGTTTAGGATGGGTTTCCGGGCGAAAAGGTGGTTGTGGCAGTAGCGAAGCAGTTGCAAAATTTTTCTGCATAATCGACAGTGCGCTTAGCGAGCTCTGTCGTGAAAATTTTTATTTTTACAAAACTGAATTGGGTCTTGAACAATAGTGATTTATCAAGGATTTAAGTAAATTTTCCAGAATTTACTGGAGTCCTTTGAATGGTTTTTGAGTCAATTTTCAATGAAAATCATTTACTTAAATTTGTTATGCTTTTGTGTTGGAATTGATATTTGCTTGAGGAAGATGTTTGAACCTTGTTGCTAACTGTTATTTATGATTGTACGATGTGGTTTTGCGATGACGAAGAAGTGATGGCCTATGTTGGCGTTTTTTGAAGGCTTATGCCTTATGGTTTCATTTTTATGATGTCGCATTGTTATGTTGCATAAATTGCATTTGTGATGGGGGCTTATGCTCTGTAAGATGGCCTGGATTGGAAAACTAAGATGAAGGCTTATGCCTTGTTGCTGCCTCTATTTATTGGCAATTGTGATGAGGGTGTATGCCTTGTTGGTACCACATGCATTTGCATAGTTATTGGTCTAGTTGCATTTTACATGATGATGAATGATGATGAGCTGTTTGGTGATGAACCCTTGTATAATTAATGATGTGATGATGATATGTATGTGTGGACTAATTGTGTACTACTTATTAATAAACGATGTTGATGTGTTGTGAAGTGGTTAATCGTGTATGACTTTATTCTCATATACTTGCTATCATACGCTTCTTTATATTGTAATGATATCTCACCCCTTCTGTTTGAATGTTACCCCTGTGTTAGTAACGTGCAGGTGATCAGGAATGAAGGATAGCTAACACTAGAGGGGGGATGAATGCTATCAGTTTTAATTGTTGGATTTTAATTTGATTTTTGAAGTTTTATAAAGTAATGATGTTGACTATTGTCGAACTAAGTTATTGTTGGTTTTTAATTGAATTCTTAATGATTTGTGTTGTGTAATAAAGGATGTTTTTAAAGATTATATCGTTTTGATCGGTTCATTCATTTTAAATATGCTATGTATCTATTATTAAATTATGAGCAGGTGTCGGTATTATGAAGAAATGTGACATCCTGGTTTTGATGGATTGTTTGAATGAGATTTTTTTACTATAATTTTTTTAATATTCGACGGGGTAAATTGGGGTGTTACGAAGCCTCTTATGGTTTTCTTCCCAATTTGACATTCACCACAGATCCTTTCTTCAACGATCTTCAGTCTGGGAATACCTTTGACAGCTTCACTTGATAAGACTTTCTTCATACCTTTCAAGTGTAGATGGCCAAGCTTTTGATGCCATAGCTTAGCTTCGTCCTCATTTGACATCAAACATATTTAAAAATATTCAGTTTCTCGGGACTCCATAAGTAGCAATTATCGTTTGATCTAGTTCCCTTCATGATAACTTCACATTCCTTATTTATTTACAAGGCATTCAGATTTACTAAATTTAACTTTGATACCTTGGGCACGTAGTTGACTAATACTTAACAATTTAGCAGTTAGTCCATTAACAAGCAAAACATTGTCAAGACTTGGTTGTCCTTCATGGTCCAGCTTACCCAAACCTTTTATTTCACCTTTTGATCCATCGCTAAAAGTGACATAGCTAGTAGATTGTGGCTTTATATCTACCAAGAATTTCTAGATACTGGTCATGTGTTTAGAACGCCTACTATCAAAATAACAGTCCTCTCTAGTAGAAGCCCTGAGAGAAGTGTGAGCTATGAGGGCAGTCACAGCCTTTTTGGGAATCCACTTCTTCTTTCCTTTAACACCAGCCCGTTCCTTTCTGGGTTGTGGAACCGTCCTGGGATTGCCATATAATTTGTAACAAAAGGCTATTGTATGACCAAACCTTCCACAATAATGACATAATTGATTCTTACTTCCTGGGAAATTCTTCTAATGCCTTTGCGGATGTTGAAGCTTTCGATCCGACATCTTCTGTTTTCCTCCAGCTTGAACAAACTTCACTTCAGCCACTTTATTTTTTGCCTTTCCTCGATGGGTATACCCAATGCCTTTACTATTTCCAGCATTCTTATCCAGCACATTAGAGCAACTGATAATCATTCTAACAGACTTAGTCATGTTGTCCAATTTTGAATTGGGCAATATAACTCCCTCGTTCAGTACAGAGATTGTAGATAGGTGCTTCACTTTCTCATTTTGGAGTTATGCAATAATCCCTTTTTGATCTTCAACTTGTTGATAAGCTTTTACACTTCTAAGGCACAATTCCTTGTATGTTGTCGAAAGCTCCTCAAAAGTAAGCTATTCACAATCTGATTCTTCATCACAAACTCCGGATAGCGCAGTAACATGCTTGGCAGTTTCAGTGTCACTCTCAGACTCATCTTTTAACCATGACACGACTAGCCCTTTCTTCTTCTTCTTGAGATAAGTAGGACATTCAGCCTTTATGTGTCCATACCCTTAAAACTCATGACACTGGACTCCTTTTCCTTGGTAGGACTGCTCTTTGTTCTTGGACCTTTTATCAGCATACTGATTTTTGCTGATGTCGAGATACTTATTCTTGATATTTGGTATCGACTTCCAGTATATCTTTTTAAACACCTTATTAAATTGTCTACCAAGTACCACTAGGTCTTCAAATGGATCTTCACCTTCATCTTCTGAACATTCAACATTAGACAAAAAGGATACACTCTTCTTCTTTTCAGAATTTTCACCAAGCCCTAACTCAAAGGTTTGAAGAGATCCCATAAGATCAACCTTCATGTTTTTTATATCTTGGGCTTCTTCAATAGCAATGACCTTCATGTCAAACCTCTTAGGAAGAGATCTAAGAATTTTTCTGACCAGCTTGGCATCAGACATCTTCTCTCCAAGTGCGCCAAGGCATTGGCAATTTCAACAATATTCATGTGAAAGTCATGAATACTCTCATCTTCTTTTATTATTAAGTTCTCAAACTTAGTGGTAAGAGTTTGAAATCTTGACATCCTTACCTTAGAAGTTCCTTCATGAGTAGTCTTTAAGATTTCCCATGCATCTTTGGCAACAGTACAACCACTTATAAGTCTAAAGATGTTCTTGTCCACTCCATTGAATAGGGCATTCAATGCTTTGGAATTTCCTAGCCCATCTTTATCATCTTCATCATCCCAGTCTTCCTCTCCCTTTGGTAGGTCAGTAAGCTTACCATCCTTGTCTTTAGCCAGTAGGGGACTCCATCCTTTGACCACTGCTCTCCATGCCTTGCCATCCATGGACTTGATAAAAGCCACCATACAAGCTTTCCAATAGTCATAGTTTGTTCCATCAAGAATATGTGGTCCATTCACGAACCCTCCTCCTTCCTTGTCCATTGTACTAGAAAGAAACTTCCCTGAATCTCACCCTGAGTCAGAGCATGATGCCTGCTCTGATACCAATTGAAATTCGGGTGTTTAGATCTCACATGTTCTAAGAGATGTCGAGACAATGATCTCTAAATAACACACAATGACAAGGTATACAATAAAATAGTGTAGAAACTTAAAAGAACACGAGTAGTTGTTCACCCAGTTCAGTATATAAAAATACCTACTCTGGGCTACCAAGTCAGGGATAAGTCCACTATGATAGTATTAGTTTAAAGTACTATGAAAACAACCTCTGGTTTACTGCCTTCTCGCCTAATCACTGCCCATGTTATACTTCTACCAAATAATCACCTCGTTATGAGACCCTTCTGAATGCACCTCAATCACAACTATGATAATAAATTACAAAACTTTAAAAAACACACTTCTAAGACACAGTCACTCAATGCTTATGTATGAACACAGAACTTACAACTCGATGAAAACATCCAACTCTTCTATCAAGATGATATTAGAGAGGCTCACTATACACAAGACTGCACAAATCCTAACACAAACTACAATGTAAGTTCCACAAAATAACTAGGTTTATTGCTTGTTATTTAAAACAATCTTCTGGACTGGATTTGGACTTCAAAAAGCAGTAGGGCACTCTAGAAAATACTCCAAAATCATCTCCATGAAGATAGGGCTCCAATCATTAGTTTCCTAAATATTTTCCACATTTAGAAACTAACCATATATCATGAAAACAAAGACAATATCTTATCCCTAAATTAAGCGCCACATAGGATTGCACAATATTCCAAAATATTTTGCATCTGTAACTAAATACAGACTTCAACATATCCATCTGTACTTAACACTTAGGATGTCGGATGATCCTGCATATGACATCTTCCTCGACATGTCTCTTCAGTTAAAGTGGATAGAACATATTGTTCAACATGTTCCCATTAGTTAGTTTTACTAAACATAATGCCAACCATAAAGTAGAGAATTAACAAAATAGAAATAAAGGTAAAAAGAGAAAAATGCGAAGAAAAAAAAGGGAAATGTGGGATTCGAACTCAAGACTTCGTGCTTGTAATTCCTTACACTCAAGTCTTTACCAAATGGGCTATCAAAATCTTTCAAAATTAAATGCGACTAAAAATTCATATGATGGCGAAATACCTAGACAAAATTGGAGTATGACACAAAGCATATTCAAATAAAAAATTTCTTCAATGCAAATCCAATCAAACCAAATCTTGTTATTTAAACCAAATCCAAATCTTTTTAATTAAACCATATCCAATTAAGTCTTCTTCAACATTTATGGATTATGATTTAATAAAATATTTTTCCAAACTGATTTGGATTAACAAGCTTTTTCCAAAAGCATTCTTCTTAGAAACAAACACAATTATGCTCAAATTTACTTATAAAATTTAGCTAACAGACTGAGGTCAAATGTTGCACCTCATGCTGGAATATCTTATCCCTCATAATGTCTCTTCACATATTACATCTTGTTGTCCATGTTGTTTTACCTCAAACAACCCATTAAAGGAACAACAGAGAGTATTCAAATTGTGTTAGAAAATTGTTACCAGAAATGGCGTCATCTGCATATACAGAGGAGTTGAATAACTAACTTACTAACTAACCGATGTGAGACGCGGATGTCTGTTGGATGTATTGGAGGAAAGGATCGGTTGCTTCTAGATCATTGAAGGTTCAATAGTTGGGGGATCGTTACTGTAATATCCGTATTTATTATTTCGTATTTTATTTTATTATTTGTGAATTATGTGGATTAAGTGTGTTTACATGTGCTTATGTGGCTTTATGTTATTTATTGAGTTTTGCTAGTAAATGACATAAGTTGGTGATTAGATTAGTTATTGGGCCTATGATAGGACTAGCATTAGAGAGGTGTTAATTAGGGCCCATTAGCAATTAGAAGATAGTAAGGGTTTAAGAAAACAAGGGTTTTAGAGGAAAATAGAATTAGAAGCTCATTCGGGATTTTTGGTGAAAGAAGAGATGAGAGAAGAGAAAGAGAGATTGAAGATTAGAGTTGGCTTCAATCCAAATCCCAAGGTAAGGGTGAGGTTCTTTCTTGCTAAAGGGATGTATGATGATGTTTAGCGTGGGGTCTTGATTATGTTGTATCCATGGAATTGTATGTAGAATTGTAGGGTTTATGATGAAAATGCATGAATCTTTGATTGGAAATATGTTTTAATTGATGTTTGATGATAGATGATGATAGATTTCATGATTATATGTGTTTAATTGCTATTTAGAATGAGTTTTGGGTGATGGATGAGTGATTACGCAAGTCTGTCATTGCTGTGATTTTTCAGCATAATCGCACGTCCGCTAAGCGAACACGAGGCCACTAAGCAGATGTTGTTCGTTTTGAAAAATAAAGATGGCTCACTATGCGGAGCCAGTCCGCTAAGCGGAGCCTGGTTTGCATTTTGCTACTGTTTTAGTCCGCTTGAAGCAGGGTTATTGGAATTGTATTTCCATAAGCTGTGAAAAACTTGTTCAAAATTTGACAAGATGTATCTTTTGAACTGTAACTTGTTTTTAAATGCCGTTTGAACTTTCATGAAGCTATAATTGATGTCCTTCCATTGTATATGCTTTGAATATCCTTGGAAATCTTTAAGAATCCTTTCCTTGAATTGAATTGCTTTATGTTGTGAATGTTGTTGTGAAGTGAAGTATTGTTGTATGATGATGATGCAACATAGCGACATGATTGTAAAGTGACGTATTCTTATGAATGATGATGATTTTGTTGTTGTTGTTGAAGTTCGACATTTGTTTGAAAATGTTCGATGGTTGTTTAGATGATGTCATGACGTATTGTTATGTTGTATTTGTGGATGTGCATCATTGAGTCGCATCCATTGCATATTGCATGCGTGAAACTTATGGCAAACACGGCGGCATGAAAACTATGGAAAACACGACGGCCTTAATGGCAAATAGCGACGATGTGCCCAATGGCAAATTTTGAGACGATGGGAGTTTTACTCCAAATGGTACCACATGCATTTGCATAATAAGTCGAGTCACATGTGAATTGTATTTGAGTCTTATTTGATTATGTTGTTGTGACTTGATGAAGATATGTTTGTTGTGATGTGATGACTTAATGATGAGATGTTTGTCGTGATGTATTGTAATCTTACTTGTGGATTGCATATATTGTCATGGTTGATTGTTGACATGGTTGTCGTTTCATAAGTTGATTATGTAATGTGAATTGTTGTATTGAGTGTTGTGATAAGAAGTGGTGACCAATGTATGATCTTTTCTCTTGCTTTGAATATTATCATATGTTTCTTTATAATGAATGTAACCCCTTCTGTTTGAATGTTACCCTCTGTTGGTAACATGCAGGTAACGACGTAGAGTAGTTGTTTACCTTTTAGCTCGTGTCGGTGTTTCTATGCTCTGATACGTAGCACTCGGGGGACGTCTAGCTTGTTTTGACTATGTCATGTTGTCTTGTCGTTTTTATTATTATATTTGGATATTGTTATCTCTCATTGGATTATGTTGTTATGTCCTACACAGATATGTTGGATTTTTAGTTGCCCATGTTTGGCATGTATGACTTGAATATTATTGTTGATGTTGTTCCGCTGCAATATTATGACTATTTGAGTATTGATGTTTAATGGATGTGAGTTTCCTCCGTATTACTTGCTATATATGTGTGTGTGTGTGTGTGTGTGTGTGTGTGTGTGTGTGTGTGTGATTTGTTTTACGATGTAATTGTGATGCCTCAAATGTGATGTATGTTTTGAGACTTTTATACTCTGATATTCCTGTATATTTGCGGGGTAGATTTGGGGTGTTACAGTTACAGAAGCATTAGTATCCGCTTGAGATGGATCCAGGATGTTATGCTTGGTGGTGGTCGGACTCAAAATGGAGCCCACTTGAATCAGATTAATCCAAGGAGTCATTTCCTTGCGGTAGTCCGATCTCTAAAGGTGAGACCGGAACCATGAGTATGTGACCGGCCCAAACAGTGTGTATGGATGCCAAATAAATTTTATCCATAAAGCCTCAATATAATCCCTTATGATATAATTATAGACATCTTAAAAGATTTACAATTTGCAAGTCATGTTCAAATAAGTTCGTCAGCAAAGTATTATCAAATTATATTGTTTTATAGTAATGTGTATTTTTAAATTGATATACATGTATTTTTATATGATAAAATAAATAAATATAATAAATATGAATATTTTAAGTTTTTTTTCAAAATTTAGATTTTTGAAAAAAAAGATACTACTAGGATTATAAGCTTTTTATTTTAAGATTAAAAATGATTTTCAAAAAATCTTAAACACTTTTTAAATGATAAAAAAAAAAATAAATAGAAAACCTATTACTGATTGAAATGTATAGTTATCAAGATCATACTTAAAGTTCTGTTTGAAAAATGATTTTTTGTTCAATAACAAAAGCCTAAATTATTGATTGAAATGTATAGTTAAGTATTTGTATGATTAGACTTATGTTAGTTTATCTATTGCCATATAATTTTGCGATATTGTTTGAGAAACTTAATCAAAATAGTTTGATATTTTTCATATATTTTTCTGAATTTATTTTATAAATTCTTCAAGATAGTGAAAACAACTCTCTAAATATACATATTTATTTATAAGCCCTATTTAAATAAACGGTTATGATATATGCTGAAAAAAAAAAAAAAAACTGTATTTAAACATACCCTTATTCAGATAATCTAAACAATATAAATCATAAATATTGTAACCATACTGCCACAGGAACAAGTTGTACAACAGCAATTATTTACAAAATGGGCTGGCGTGATGAATGTAAATATTAAAATATATATACAAACATTCCAATCTCCTTCACTATCATCCAAACTGTTGATATTTGTAAATATAGTGTTAAGAATATTTGTATATAGAATAGTCCCACATCGACTATATTATGTAATTAGCTGTAATCTCTCTATATATAATAAAGTCTCCGTAGTGCTTTACAAGACACACGGTTTATTCACATGCCTCTTAGTCTTTCGTATCTTAACATGGTATCTAGAGCCTACTAAGAGGAAATTCTTCGCCGTGTTTTACCCGGTTGATCTACTGTCTTCCGGTGAGAAATTTCCTTCTGCAAACCGTGTCATCACTCCGGTTTGTCTTTTTTTTTTTTTTCGGCAACTTTTTCGGTACTGTTCATCGCGCGTACTGTTCACCGGCGCGGTACTGTTCATCGTGTGTACTGTTCATCGATCGGTACTGTTCACCGGCGCGGTACTGTTCATCAAAAAAAAAATTTTTTTTTTTGCTCAGTTTTGTTCTCTGATCGCAGATCCGCTCTCGGTTTATTCTTCCGACTCGCAAAAATCTACCCTCCAGTACAAACAGCCCCGTTCTTGTTAACTTGAAGCTATGGGAGACTCGTTTACTAAAGTTCCGCTAATCCCATGTGAAAAACTAACCGGATCAGCAAACTATAACATATGGGCTCGTGCTGTCGATATGTGGTTTCACGGTCAGGGATTTGAAGAGCACCTAACCACAAAATTGTCTGCCGTTGCAACCGACAAACTCGCTAAATGGAAGAAAACTGATGCCTCTCTATGTACTGTGTTGTGGTTTTCCATAGCACCTAACCTCCAAGCTCAGTACCAAGCCTACTCCACTTGTTATGAGGTATGGGAAAAGGCCAAGAAAGTCTTTTCCAACGACGTTCACTCTCTATACAGTGTCATCCACAAACTCAACACACTGACGTTGGAAAATATGGATGTGCAAGCTTATCTGAGTAAGCTTGATGCCTTGAAAGCCAGTTATGAAACCCTCATGCCTTACGCAAAAGATGAAACAGCTCATGCCGAACAGCAGAGTAAATATTTCATGGTCATGGCACTTAAAGGACTACCATCAGAACTCGAATCCGTTCGTAACCAGATTTTATCAGGTACTATTGTTCCTAGCTATGATACAGTTAGTGAACAACTGTTGCGCTTGGCTACACCTCATGAGTTTGGTCCGGTTTCTCCTCCATCTATTGCTGCTCCAACACCAGGTGACACTGCTGCCCTTGCATCTCTTGGAAACAATCACAATCGCCTTCGAGGAGGGTCATCCAACTCCAAACCACGTCCCAAGTGTGACCATTGTAATCGGCTTGGGCATACTATCGACCGTTGCTGGAAGCTTCATGGCAGACCTCCACGTCAGGTAAATACAGCTCAAATTGATTATCCCGATACTATGCAGACTTCACCTTCACTTCAAAATCCTACGCCAAGCTACGACGATTTTCTCAGGTGGTGTAAGACTAATCAGAACTCTGGTTCCACGGCTTCGGTTGCACACATTGGTAATTCATCTGTTTGCCTCTCTCAATCATCTCCTCTTGGTCCTTGGGTCCTCGATTCTGGTGCGTCTGATCATGTTACCGGTAATAAAGGTTTTTTCTCTTCCATCTCTACCTCTGGTTTCTTACCTAGTATAACCGCCGCAAATGGTTCTAAAACCCAATCCCAAGGGATTGGTACTGTTCAAATCCTACCATCTCTCTCTGTTACTTCTGTCCTATATGTACCTAATTGTCCATTTAATTTACTGTCAGTCAGTCGTTTAACTCGTGCCCTTAATTGTTCTATCACCTTTACTAATAGTGCTGTTACTTTGCAGGATCAGAGTTCGGGGAAGAGGATTGGCGTCGGATGTGAGTCTCAAGGCCTTTACTACTTCTCTGCGTCATCCACCACATGCTCTGCCACAGATTCTCCACTCATTATACATGCGCAGTTAGGTCATCCAGGTCTCCCCAAGCTCCAAAAGATGGTGTCCAGCTTATCTAAATTATCTAGTTTACATTGTGAGTCTTGTCAGTTGGGGAAACATACTCGTAGTCACTTTCCCAATCGAGTCAATAAACGGGCTGCGTCCCCTTTTGCTTTAGTTCACTCCGATGTTTGGGGTCCTTCGCGTACTGAGTCTACTTTTGGGTCTAGGTATTTTGTCACTTTTATTGATGATTTTTCACGTTGCACGTGGCTATTTTTAATGAAGAACAGATCAGAATTGTTTTCTATTTTTGAAAATTTTTATCAAGAAATAAGAACCCAATTTGGCTTGTCTATCCGTACCTTAAGAAGTGACAATGCACGCGAATATTTATCTCAACAATTTCAAATTTTTATGTCATCCAATGGTATTCTGCACCAAACATCTTGTCCCCATACACCTCAACAAAATGGGGTAGCCGAACGTAAAAATCGGCATCTCGTAGAAACCACTCGGACCCTACTTCTCCATGGTAATGTTCCTCTCCGGTTTTGGGGGGATGCGGTGCTCACGGCATGTTACCTCATTAATCGCATGCCCTCATCTGTCCTTAATAATAAAATCCCTCACTCAATCCTGTTTCCAAACTCTCCTCTTCACCCAGTTCCTCCTCGAGTTTTCGGGTCTACGTGTTTTGTACACAATCTCTCCCCTGGTCTTGATAAACTATCAGCTCGATCACTAAAGTGTATCTTTCTTGGTTATCATCGATCCCAAAAGGGATATCGTTGCTACTCACATACTCTACAACGATACCTCGTATCGGCCGATGTTACCTTCTTCGAGTCAATTCCATACTTCGAGTCCAGCCAAGTAACTCCGGAACCCCTTCAAGAAAGTACTCCTACACCTCTTCCGGAAGTCTCATTTCCCCTTATCCCCCACCATTCAAGCCTTACGGTTGACCCTCCCACTACTCGCCCATTTCAAACATATCAGCGTCGCCAACCCACTTCTGTCGTACCTATTCCTGAGGCAGTACCTGTCCCTGAGGTCATTGCAGACTCTCCTCCGACGCCTTTGCCATCACCGGATCCGATCCCGCAACCTGAGTCCGATCTTCCGATTGCTCTTCGAAAAGGTATACGTCAAACACGAAATCCTTCTCCACATTATATTGATTTATGTTATCATCGTCTTTCTCCTTTGCAGTATACTTGCTTGTCTTCTTTGTCTTCTGTTTCTATTCCTAACACTCCAGGTGAAGCATTATCTCACCCTGAGTGGAGGCAAGCAATGATTGACGAAATGTGTGCTCTTCAAAGCAGTGGTACTTGGGAACTGGTTCATCTACCCCCTGGGAAATCGTTAGTAAGTTGTCGTTGGCTTTACACAGTGAAGGTTGGTCCAGATGGTAAGATTGATCGTTTTAAAGCTCGTTTGGTAGCCAAAGGATACACTCAGATTTTTGGGTTGGATTATAGTGATACTTTTTCGCCTGTAGCAAAGATGGCATCTGTTCGACTTCTTCTAGCCATTGCAGCCATTCGACATTGGCCTCTTCATCAACTTGACATCAAAAATGCCTTTTTACATGGTGATCTTGAAGAGGAAGTATATATGGAGCAACCACCTGGGTTTGTTGCTCAGGGGGAGTCCTCACAAATGGTTTGTAGGCTACACAGGTCTCTTTATGGTCTTAAGCAGTCTCCGAGAGCTTGGTTTGGCAGATTCAGCACTGTAGTACAACAGTTTAGTATGGTCCGTAGTGAAGCTGATCACTCTGTGTTTTATCGTCACTCTGCCCAAGGGTGTATCTATCTTATTGTATATGTGGATGATATTGTGATAACTGGCAGTGATCATCAAGGAATACTCCAGTTGAAACAACATCTCTCGAATCAATTTCAAACAAAAGATCTTGGTAAACTCCGTTATTTCTTGGGAATTGAGGTGGCCCAATCTAAAGATGGCTTGGTGATATCCCAGCGGAAATATGCTATGGATATTTTGCAAGAAACAGGGTTGTTGAACGCTAAACCAGCTGATACTCCTATGGATCCAAGTGTCAAATTGCTACCCAATCAGGGGGAGCCTCTATCTGATCCAGGTAGGTATAGGAGATTGGTTGGAAAGTTGAATTATCTCACAGTCACTCGTCCGGACATCTCTTTTGCAGTTAGTGTGGTAAGCCAATTCTTAAATTCTCCTTGCCAAGAACACATGGATGCTGTTGTCCGGATTCTGAGATACATCAAGTGTGCTCCAGGAAAAGGTCTCGTGTATGAAGATAAAGGACATACTCAGATAGTTGGATACTCTGATGCTGATTGGGCAGGGTCACCCATTGATAGACGATCCACTTCTGGGTATTGTGTACTTGTTGGAGGAAACCTTATATCCTGGAAAAGTAAGAAACAAAATGTAGTTGCAAGATCAAGTGCCGAGGCAGAGTATAGGGCCATGGCATTGGCAACATGCGAACTCATTTGGTTAAAACAGTTACTCAAAGAACTTCAAATTGAAGAAGCAAGATCAATGACACTTATTTGTGATAATCAAGCTGCATTGCACATTGCTTCAAATCCAGTCTTCCATGAAAGAACTAAACATATTGAGATAGACTGTCACTTTGTCAGAGAGAAGATTGAATCAGGCGAAATTGTTACAAGTTTTGTCAACTCCAATGATCAATTAGCAGATGTGTTTACAAAATCCCTGCGAAGTCCCAGAACTAATTATATATGTGGCAAGCTTGGTGCATTTGACTTATATGCTCAAGCTTGAGGGGGAGTGTTGATATTTGTAAATATAGTGTTAAGAATATTTGTATATAGAATAGTCCCACATCGACTATATTATGTAATTAGCTGTAATCTCTCTATATATAATAAAGTCTCCGTAGTGCTTTACAAGACACACGGTTTATTCACATGCCTCTTAGTCTTTCGTATCTTAACACAAACCATGAATGTTACATTAAAAAAAATAGAATTTGATTAAAGGCAACAATAACCTTTGAAATCAAACTCTTACTAATAATGTAACATGTGACAGAATTTTTTTAATAATGATAAATCGTGTACACCAGGACATAGATTGTTAATTTATAATCACTCTTTGCTGTTGGCACGATCCCTTTTTTGTCCACCAAGAATACGGGAAATCTGTAAACCTCTACTGAAAGCTTGGTTGAAAAGCATTCTTGTTTGAAACTCTGAAACAAATGGGAACCAGGCCAAGAAAGCTACTGGTGTGAAGAGAAGCAAGCCCATTATAACTTCATATCCACGTGCAAGCGCTCGAACCGAGCCCCAAAGTCCAGATTTTGCAATGAGTGGTTTACAAGCTTGTGCAATCTTTATGAAATAGAGAAAAGAAAATGTAATCAGCAAGAGCAATGAATATCTTATTATAAAAAATAATAATAGTAATAGATCTGATCCCTGATTGGACCTGAACGTTTCGTAAAACCAGGTTTCGCTCTTTAGAGGATTTTGTAGAAGACAGATACTAAGTAAAGAGAATGCAAGAACAGAAGAATAAAAAAGTTACTGACCAGCAGCATTCCCCAGCCTGTTGGCATGACTGCTAGAATACAGATTATTATGTCTTTAATTGTCATCTTAACCACTGCTATTAATATTATAAGGATGGCAAGGAATGTTATGAAAATAGAACCCTCAATCAATCTAAATACAAGCTGAAAGTCTGCACTGAGGCGGCGCCTGCCAACAGATATACCCTGCAAAAATACAGCAGATAGTATAGAAATGGTTAATTTATTTCTTAACCATATAATTCAAGTATAAAGTGATGTGTGTGGGGTATAAGAAATCCGGAGAGCAAGGCTAGCACAATTTACTTCTCATCTCTAAATTTACTTCATTAAAAAATACTTATTTTTTGCTGAAGTGCAAGTAGTAGTAGTCCGCAAAATTCCCTGAATAAAGGATTATACCAAAATTTCATGATGCAAAATATAATGATTTAAATTCTCACCTTCATTAAACCCAGTATTAGAAAGATTATCATCCAAGAAATAGCATATACCTGTAATCCAATGGCAACTGCAGTTATATTCATATCCTAGTTGCTAGGGTTATGAACAGACAAAGGATTGTTCCTAATGAGAGTTACATGCAAACAGAACTTACCAGAACACTTTTATGTGAATTAGTGATTGAAAGGTGATATACAAGTCCATATTGATATATGAAAAACCGGAGGGCTAGTATTATCTCAGTAGCAATACCACGCATTCCAGAATGCCCGAGATGCTCGTGCTCCTTTTCCCACCAGGATTCCCAACTTTTTTCGGGAGGTACACCAATACCTCCGCGATTGCTTATCCATTTATGCCAATCGGTCCAATCATCAAGTATCTTCTGCCATTCAAATCCCGATGGATTGAAAAGGAAAGGAGCAAAAAGCCATGTTCCTGCCATGAACCATATGGTTATGGTAATTAAAATATAAGCAACAACTCCCCGGTATGCATGGCCAAATATATGGTAGACCACAAGAAGAATCACTAATTCAATCCCTTTAACAAAATGACTCCGAGAATAGAGCCTATAATTGTCAGCAAACTTGGCATGGAACACCACGAAACCACGACCAGTGCCTCTGTACTGTGCACCTCCATGAAGCAATGTCCTGCCGTAATAGTGTGTTTTTGTTCCAAGAGAAAATGTGAAAAATACAGGAGCCAACTGTATCTGCATTAATACAAATTCACTGAACGCCTCACGAAAACCCTTCTCCAAACCAATTTCCATTAACATAGGCAAGGCCAATAAAAATCCAATTTGCACAACAGATTGAGAAGCAAGAGCTACTTGAAGAGCTTTGTTGTCTCGAATTGCTTTTATTTTGTTCAGTCCTTCTTCGAGTCCACTAAGGGAAAGATAGAGGCGGCCATAAAGGAATACATAAACAGTGAGGACTGTAAGCTGTTAATAGAAAAGTCAGTACTTATTATAACAAATCATAATCAAATACCAGTAGTGAGTAAAGGAAGTTCTGACTATACCAGGGTACTGAAGTAGAAACCAATGGTGGTGAAATAAACAGATAACATTCGGAAGAAATCGAATCGGTGTCCAAGCCTGTATATGTCCCTACTCATTGTCTGCTCACCATTCCCATTAGCTATCTTTGCCTCAAACATCGATATCTGGTTAAGACCCACATCCCTTCCTTTACCAACTTGTATGTACTCATGATGAGTGACATTTCCTTCACGTAACGTAGAATTGAAACCTGCAGCGAACGGACAAAGTTATGCTACTGATACTTCTATAAAAGAAATAGAAACAAATTCTGCGCACATAGAAAGAGAAATTAAAACACATGCCTGCAAATATATCCTCACTCAAGTTAATGACTTTAGAAGCCTTGCTTACACCGCCTCTTGTCAGGTGGAAAAGTCTATCAAATACATCTGGGTGGCCGTAATGGAACCTCACTCTGAAGGAAAAACACAAAAGCATTGCAAAGAATTTCAAAAACATAGTATTTTATCCTCAGGAAATTAATGAAAGCTTAAAACTAGAAAATAGAACACGATGTGAAATGGATCAGTAAAACGGCCAATTTAGGTAATCACACTTTTAATTTTAGGTTTACATATTCATGTTATAGAAAATAATTTTAAGAAGGTGAAAGGTGGGCTATGGCTAGCCAAATTTGATTTTATAAATAACTAAATACTCATTCTTATCATTCTTGTACTATAACTGTGACGCTTCAACTATTTGTCCCAAAACCTAGATTATTAGTATGAATAGGAATCTTGAGTCAAAATTTTGCATCATGCGTCATAGTGAGCATTCAAGTATTAAAAAAACAGAGACTTACTTCAGAGGATTAGCCAGCAATCTTTGCCCAATTGTCACAAAACTGGTTTCCTGATTGGACATAAACCATGCAAGCGATGAAACACTGCAAGAAACATTAGATAGATAAAGATTAACAGCGTTTGTTCGTAGATTTTTGGTTATATCAGAAATGACACCAGAAAACACCGAAAAATTTATACAATAGATCATACCTGCCAGTAAAAATATGCTCTCTGAGTCCAAGTATAGTTGGATATCTGGGACCACCATGTTTCTTAAGAAATTCTTGCAGCAAATTCCTCATTTTGAAAGCTTCTTCCATATAGTTATCCTGTTACACAAATACTTAGCTGTCACAATTTTTTATTTGCAGGCTCTTTCTTCTTTCTTCCATATATATAATAATGTAAGACCTGATTCATATCAATTGTTTGCAAGCCCTCCCCTCGTGTGAAAATGATGGCATGGTTTTGATTTTCTGGCTTTCCCTCACCCAATATTGCGGGTCCAGGAAGCTTTATTCTGTAAATTACCTACACCAAATAACCAAATGACAAATTTGAAATCATCACTCAGAATATACATTGTACTTGAATTTTACCTCTTTAGTTACTGCAATAAAAAATATTTGAGAAAAATCTAACCATCTGGAATTTGTTTGATCATTTTCCATAATAACTAATCAAAAAACAAGGAGAAACTACTTTATTATCTTTTTCCTCTTAGCAGGAAAAATGATAGAACCAGTAAAATCAAAGTAACGAAACTGTATACATTGAATGGAAACGATGAGCTCAAGAGCTCTACAATGGTGGAAATGGAAAATGAACTGATAACCAGAGTTCTATGAACTCCTAACCAGAGAATACTTTCTCCTAACTGAATGCTAACAACTTTCTTAATGCCTTCTCGAATCCCTTTCCCTCTCTTCTATAACAGAAATTCCCTTGCTAACAAAATATTGCAATTTATTGACTTCAGCTATCATAATTTCAGGAATGATCTTTGGACAATACCTGGTCCAGACTTTGAACTGCTTCGGATGAATCAATTGATTTGGTTGGTAAAGCAGCTTTGGCTAGTGCTGAATAATAAACCTTGTCTATTTTTCGGGAAGAATCTTGGCTAGGCTCTTCAACCTCATCAATATAAGCAACTCGAAGAGAAGGATACCTGCAATTGTAACATTAGTCAAATGTAACAGGACAGTTTTTGCATAAGCGATAACTAGTAACGTGGTTGACTTGAAGGCTTACTTAGTCATGAGCTTTAAAATTTCTTTTGCCCTAGGATCACCAGATCGCTTGTGAATACTATATTGTTGACATGACACTACATATGTGAACTTCATGTCGGCTAATGATTGACATTGTGTCCATAGCGACCGCTCACTTGTTGGATTTTCCTTACTCTCTAGTTCTGCAGCCTTATAACCTTTCATTAATTCTGTTTACAAAATGAAATGACAACATTAAGTTAAGCTGTTTAATAAGGTAATGAACCCCCTTTACTTCTCAAATGAATCTTTCTCCATGTACCTTCATCCTTCGCCATATCAAGAAAAGCCTGTAGTTCCAATGCTTGTCGGAAATACATCATTCCTCGAACTTCACATGGTCAGAATTAAGTGAAAATGCAGAAGAGGACACGCATAATGATACAATGCAAAGTATAACATCAAATTACATATCTAACATGTAAACTAATTTTGGGAGGGGAAGGAAGGATCTGTACCAGTTTTGGTCAATGTCTGGCCTCTGTACGATGCCCATAGACGGAGTTCTTCTTCTAACTCTCCTCTGAGTTTCTCATCACTCTTGCAATCAAAACGTTGAAGGAAATTTTTCCATTCATCTGTGAAGTATATCATGGTCAGAAGCAAGAGTATGCTACAGCATTGTGAATAGAGTATGAGCATTGTGCATAGAGTATGAGCGGAATACAGTACCCCATTAGTGGTTGTTCTAATGTGGTTATTGATCCCACTAAACTTTACAAATTTTCCATTCCATAATATTTATCCATTGTTCCCATGATATTTCAGATAAAGACTCCAAAATGAAGGTGTGCTACACTGATATCTAGGGGAAAGACAAACCTGGAAATATCTTTTGCAAGTAAAAGAGGATAGAGACTCCATCTTCATTTGGCTCTTCCAGATGTTCTAGGGAGAAAAGAACCGGTTCATCAAAGTATGGAGTCAAGACACTACAAAATAAAGATATATAATGTTTTAGATGGAGATTTTTCCCAGAAGATGGATTAAGTCCTACAGATCTCTCTTCTCACTTTTGTTTTAAAGTTTTAAAGATTTTCCAGTACTTAAAGATTTTCCAAAATAATGGTAAAATCCCAAACTTGAACAGAAATTATATTTGTACACCACTCTAAATTTGCACTTTTATTGACTAATGACTTGACACGTCAAATATCTTTAAAACAAAAGAAAGTTTTATACTATTATTAGTTACTGGATATACAACAGCAGATTTTGCAGATATTTTAAAACTTTTAACAAAGATTTTGCCGATATTTTAAAACTTTTAAGAAAAATAATGATTTTTTAAAAAATTTTGAATTCTCATATTAACTCCACATGTTAAGGAATCTAAAATAGAAAAATTGTATTAAATATGATAATGTTTAAACTTTTGAACAATTAAACGTACGATTTTAAATAGAATATTTCTATTTCAGTATTTCGAGTTCTTTAACATTTGTCCTTAGGACACACGTTAGCATTTTCCTTAATTTGAAAAGAACTCTACGCATTTCTCATATTGGGATCAAGGATTTGGCGAGGGCAAGGACTTGGTAAAGATCCATTCACTGAACGGACAACCTACATACCCGGAAAATATTTTAGAGACCCAAACACTTGGTCTCACTCCTTATTTAGTGGGCCCGGCATGTTAGATGATGTATTGAAGATTTGAAAAATGCTAGCAACGCACTATGCACTGCTCCCTTTCCAACACTTCAATAGGGCGGAATTTATGTGGAATCCACTATTAGATGATGTATTGAAATGAGTGCATCTGCTGACAGAAATGCTAGCAACAGACTATGCATTGCTCTCTTTCAAACACTCTTCTATTGGGAGAAATTTGTGTGGAATCCACTAAACCGTGTTCGTACCATTTCCTATTTGGTGGGATCTATTAAGAAAGGTGATTGAGCATAACTCATCCCTACAAAACCGGTTAAAATCTCTGAAGATGTGTGATAGGATCAATTTAATATCTAAATAGGGAAAATAGCAGAAACAGGATAATATAAGAAAAGACTGACTTTTATTTGAATTTCTCTAGAGTTCAAATGGGATCTAGGGTTACAAATAAAAGTAGAAAGCTGTAGAAAAAATGCAGAAAAGATAGAAAGAAAAAGGAGGCTCTTAGAGAGGCCTAGTCTCTCCCATGTGGTATATCCACTACTAATTTCTGCGTGCCCTAATGATTGCTGCAGCCAATCATTAAATACTGAAACCTAGGAATTATTCTCCACTCATCTACTGCCAGCTGGCAGGCCCATGTGCAGCACCCACTACAAAAGATTCTGCTCTCTCTCCTTGCCCTTTTGTCTTTTTCTCACATAAACCTTACCATACCTATCAATTCTCCCCCCTTCAAAACTCTCCTTGACCTCAAGGAGAATGTTTGGAAATTCTGCTCCCATCTTGTTTCTTAATTCCCACGAATTGTCGACGTCAGGCAGGTTCTTCCATTTCACCAAAACCTCTATTTCTCCCAGCTCATTTCTCCTAGAAACTATCATCTTCTCAGGAGGAGGTTCTAAGTGCCACTCCTCATTCATACAAGCTGGCAGGGGCTGTGATTCCAGAGAAGATGAGACAATTTTCTTCAATAAAGAAGCATGGAGAACTGGGCGTGCCCTAGTGTCTTCAAGTAGCTTCAGTTTATAAGCTACTGCCCCTATCCTTTGCAACATTCCATAAGGGCCATAGTACCTAAGGCTTAGTTTTTGATTCACTCTCTTAGCTAACTTCTTCATCTTATAAGGTTGTATCTTCAAGGACACCTTTTCTCCTACTTCATACTCAACCTCCCTTCTATGCTTATTGGCTTGGCGTCTCATCACATCTTGAGCTCTAAGCAACTGATCTTGTAACTCCTTCAGCATAACATTTCTTTCAACTGTCAATTTGTTAAATTCATCCACAGCATAAAAAGGTGTGTCTCCTCTTATTAACATAGGTGGTGCCCTACCATATAAGGCATCAAAAGGTGTAGTCATCAAAAAGGCATGGTAATTGGTATGATACCAATATTCAGCCCAAGCTAGCCATTTAGACCATTGTTTAGGCTTCAGACCAGTTACACATCTCAAATAGGTTTCTAAACATCTGTTCACCACCTCTGACTGAGGGTGATATGCACTGCTGTATTTCAACTGAGTCCCAGCCTGCTTCATTTCACCCACAATCTTCTCTATCTCATTTGTTTGGTAGAAGGGATATCTATAGGGTCTCAGATTAGGAATAGTTGCTCCAGGCTTTAGGATGATAGCATGATCATGCTCCCTAATAGGTGGTAGCCCATTAGGTAGATGGAATACTTCTTCAAACCTGTCCAGTAATGTCTTCCATTCATCATCCTCTACTGCTGCATTTTCTCCTTCAGCTTGCACAGATTCTACCAGCATTCCTCTTCCTTCATCATTCAAGGCTTTCAACATTTCTTTCATAGAAGCTTGTTTGGTACTTAGTACAGGGTCACCAAAAATACAATGTTCAATCTCCTCCTGCTTCCATTTCAGACATAACACGCCAAAATTTGCTTCAATGCTGCCCAAACTGGCCAACCAATCCATCCCCAACACCAATTCAGCTCCACCTAACTCCATTAAGAAAAAATGTTGATTAAAGTCAACCCCTTGCACATTGAAACTCAGCCCTTCACAAACACCTTGATATTTAACCCTCTCTCCATTTCCCACCTCTATGACATAGGGAGGAGTCTCCATCAACTGTATGCCCATTCTCTCTACCAGCCTAGCATCAATGAAATTACTAGTTGCCCCTGAATCAATGAGGGTTATCAACTTCTGTCCTTGTACAGTAGCCCAAACCTTGAAGGATTTATTAGAAGTGAACCCTTGTTTGCTCTGCAGTGACAAATGTAAGGTTTTGAGTTCTGTCACTAATTCCTCCACTGCCTTAGTTTGAGTACTAACTCCCCAATTCCCCTCTTCTTCCTCACTACTAATCTCACACAGCTTGAAACTCATATGCTTAAATTTGCATATGTGCTCCCGATTCCATTTGTCACCACACTTAAAGCACAATCCCTTCTTGCTCCTCTCCTCTAACTCAGCAGGATTCAATCTCCTTCCTTTGTGTCTCTCATTTGCTCCTCCACTGATCTTCTCACCATCCTTCTTAGAGCCACCTACTTCTATAGGATCTTTGATTTTCAGCAGTCCTCCTCTATCCTTCCACGAGCTCCCATTCTTTTGGCAAACTTCATTTTTTTCTTCAATTAATAATGCTCTATCCATGAGGTCAGATAAACCTTGACTCTCATAGAGCTTTAGTTCATCCTGAATCTCCTCCTTCAAACCATTCAAAAAAATGGAATCTAACATTATTCTTTCCTCTCTTCTTAAAGGAGCTACTAACCTCTCAAACTTCTCCATATACTCCACAACAGTCCCTTTTTGTTTCAAACTCAGCAGGGGGGCCATCGGGTTTTGCATCATACCCGGTTGAAATCTTCTCATCACCGCAATCTTAAATTCCTCCCAAGTCCTTAGTGGTGCTTGTTCTTCCCACCACTGATACCAATTCAAAGCTCTATCCTCCATAGCCAGTACCACTGCGTCTAGCTTGTCACGTACTTGTATCCCGTTCAAATGGAAGTATCTCTCTACGCGAACCAGCCAACCAAACGCGTCATCTCCCTTAAAGATTGGAATTTCCAATCTTCGTCTGTTTCCCAAAAACCTAGACCCATTTCCGCCACCGTGACGACGAATTCTGGGTCGAGAATCTCGTGACACAGTGCTTCTCTCACTTCCTTCCTCATCGTCGTACTCGTGCTCGCTCCCATATCTATGTGTCCTTCGTGGTCGATCCTGAAGCAGTTGGCGTATCTGCTCCATTGTGACTTGGGGTTTCGCTTGTTGTTCCAGAACCAGCAGTCTGATTTGATCTAAGGTTCCTTCGAAATTGTTCATTCTCTCTTCAATCATGTCAACTCTGTTTTCCATGATGCTTCTAGTAATGACCATTCACTGTGTAATGAAACCAAGGCTCTAGATACCAAATTGATAGGATCAATTTAATATCTAAATAGGGAAAATAGCAGAAACAGGATAATATAAGAAAAGACTGACTTTTATTTGAATTTCTCTAGAGTTCAAATGGGATCTAGGGTTACAAATAAAAGTAGAAAGCTGTAGAAAAAATGCAGAAAAGATAGAAAGAAAAAGGAGGCTCTTAGAGAGGCCTAGTCTCTCCCATGTGGTATATCCACTACTAATTTCTGCGTGCCCTAATGATTGCTGCAGCCAATCATTAAATACTGAAACCTAGGAATTATTCTCCACTCATCTACTGCCAGCTGGCAGGCCCATGTGCAGCACCCACTACAAAAGATTCTGCTCTCTCTCCTTGCCCTTTTGTCTTTTTCTCACATAAACCTTACCATACCTATCAATGTGTTAAAAATCTCACATCGGACAATATATGACCTAAACATGTGAGAGAAATCCCATCCTACAAGCCGGTTTTAGCCGGTTTTGTAGGGATGACTTATGCTCAACCACATTTCTCAATACACCTCATGAAAGTGGGTCGCACTATTGATGATTAACAGACCGGTTTCTCTTGAAGCTTCATTTACAAAACCATTTGGTTATGGATTGTTAAGGGAAGAACCAATGCTTAACGAACTTGCATTTGCTGCTATGGATGAGTTGATCAAGATGTCTCAGCCGGATTCCTCTCTCTGGATTAAGGGTTCAAATGGCATGAATGAAGTGCTTAATCATGACAAGTATGCAATGATACAAAACCAAATGGTTTTGCAACTGAAGCTTCATGAGAAACCGGGGCCTAACTCAACCCTACAAAATCGGTTTGTAAGGTGAGGGGTGTCATTCTATATAAACGCTTTAGAGGCTCTATGTTTAACCAATGTGAGACTCGGAATCTTTCCAATACACCCCCTCACGCCTAGCATTCTTTTTGCGCTTTGTGTGTGGATATCAACGGTGGGTGGCCCATGGTCTGATCAATAGGCTCTGATACCATATTAAGAAATGTGGTTGAGCATAACACATCCCTACAAAACCGACTTGTACGGTGAGGATTGCCCCCACATGTTCAGTTCATGTATTGTCCGATGTGAGACTCTTAACAGGACCCATTTCCAAAGTCGGATGTTCCAATTAAATTTCACAAACATGTCAGAAAAAGTATGTTAGAGAGTGTGCCACATTACAAGTTGATGCTTAAATATGTGAAGGCAATCAAAAAATAATTTGAGCTTACGAGAAGGACAGCATATTCCGAACTTTGGGAGCAGATGGCATATTCATAAACAATGAATTACTGAAGAAGGATATACGCCTCTTAGCATCCAAGTTGGATGGTACATCCATAGCAGACTCCTTGACAGTAAGCAGTAAATGAAGCCTTTTTATCTGTGAAGATAGAATGAAAGAAATTAAGTGAAAAGGTAATATCATTATTTCTATACAAGAAAACAGAATAAAAGAGACATAAAAACACCTTTAAGTCTATAAAACTTACTTTCTCTGTCCACGCTTCAGTGTCGGTTGTGACAGGAAACTGAAGTGTACCAAGAAATTGATATTGTTGATCAAGGGGCGTCATCCTTTCATCCTTACCCAAAGCACCGCCGTGGCTTGACTCTTGCAAACTAGCATGTGTGTGACAATGAGTTATGAGTCCAAAATGATCATCACAACTAATCAAAATAGCTAGGGACTCAAAGTCCCAAAGAACTCACCCCTCAACATCTCCGTCCATTATGTCTCTAGTCACGATTTCTAGCATGTCAAGCAAGAGAATCACAATTTGATCTTTGACCTCTTTTTTGTTTTCCAACTGAAGAAACAAACCAAATGTTGTCAAACTCCAAAACTTGATTGAACACGACGTAATATTTAAGTCTACAAAACAATTACCAAACATTCTATCAGTTTAACAAAACGATCATATAGATCAGGGAGAGCACTCAGATCCAGATCCCTCAGCAGGTCTCCTCTTTCTATAAGCTCATCAACTTTTTGAAAAATATTCTGCATAACTCTGCAAATTATGAAGCCATATTATACAAATGTCAGTATTTGAAACTTTACCAAACTTCTCTCCTTTCAGATTCAATTATAAGCAAAAGTAACTCATTACACACAGATTAAGAAAGAGGTTAACCTTGTTTAATTTTCTTGATGTAATCAAAAATAATATTGCATTTCCTAATCTACCCTTTCTTTTCATTTATTTTTGTATGAGAATTTGTTTTATTGAAAGATAATTTTGAAAATAGTAGAGCATTAAATAGACTGAAGTTATAGTTAGATTTTGCATATATTATGGTACACTGAATATGACTACTTTTTTTGCTCATATTCAAGTCCAGAGTAGTATTCAAATAAACATTAACTTACAATTTCTCACGCACTCCTAGAACCAAGAAGTTAATGATATTTCTAAAAGAAGTATAGCATTCTTGAACAGCAGACTTCATGTACTTGTCCCTTAACAATCTTTTTTCCAGCTCCTGGCCTTTCCCATAACTGTCTTTGGCCATAGACACTGCTATTGGGATCTGCATAGAAAATTCAAATATTTGAAAAGATTTAAACAGGATAATGATTAGTCTTACACAAGCTCACAGAAAAATTGGCCAGAAATAAATAACCTTGCTAGCAAGTAAGAACGGAGGCCACTGAATGAGGTTCAGAGAACGGTCAGCCATATAGGGTACAAGCATGAGGTCCATTTCCCTAAATATTTTATTGCAGTAAAACTAATTAGCCACAAAACATAATGACCTTTCAAAAACACAACAAAGTCTCAATATTGTAGTTATTTAGGGTTCACCATGGACAAAGAACTGCAATGTAAAAAATTGTTTAGTCATAGCACAAACTACCTGTTATCAATTAGGTCCTCTTCCCTCAAGCTAGTAATTATCTTGTTCCATAGTTGGGCAAATCTTGCAGCTTCCTTCTCTTTATCAGTAGAGACCTGAAATAACCGGTTCTCCTAGAAGTAAATATATGTCCATATATGTTGATAAAGGACGTATACATTTAAAAGGGGGGTGGGGGATGCAATGAGAATATATATCAACAGAGTAGAGAAAACCGGTATCCTAGCTTGTTTCTTAAGGATCTTTGAATAGTAATGATTGACACCTAACATCACAAGTGTTGGGAGGAGTCCCTCCATAATTGATGGGAGACTTTAATCAATGTAATCTTGATGATATCAAAGCATAGGAAATCATTAACGTGAATATTCCAAGGTCATTAAATTAATTCTTAACTCTATAGAATATCCCATTCATCTTACTACAAGTATAAACACGTTTCTTAATTTGAGATGAAGCCGCATCCCTTCACTACATTCTCTGACCTTATAGACGAGACTAGTACAAAGGGGCACCAAAGGCTAGGATACCTTACAATTGTGCTGAGAGTCCTAATTTAGATGTAAAATGGCTTTAAAAAGTGATTATAGGTGGAAGGCATCATTCATTTTACAAGTCAGTTTTGTAAGTTGAGTTAGGTTCAACCCCTAAGAGAAACTATCATTAAATATAAAGCTTATTCTCATACTAATTTTAATAATGAAGAATCATTTCAGAACCTGATCAAATTTACGAGAAAAGGTCGCCTTTAGTCCCTTTTTCTTTTTCTTCTCCGTCTGATCCAAGGGAATCAAGCGAGCATTAAATGCACCCGGAATTGAATCAAAGCGAGATCTTAGTAACTCCAATGTCCGAATCTGAAATTATAATGAGAATAATGATTTGTATATTATAAGATCCATAGATCTGCAGCCACTTCTGCAGGAAAAACCTAGATGGCTTCCATTAGCATATTTTAAATAATATAGTTTGTGACTCAGTAGCATGCAGGTACAAGAGATATAACATTACAAAATGATAAATGAATTCAAAATGGAACATTTAACCTGAATAATCTCTTAACTTCTATATTGATTTTAGATTTTCTTATCCCACTTGTTGCAACCATACTTGCATAAACCGTTTTTAGGGTTTAAGGGTTTAGGATTTCAGCTAAAAGATTCTATATTGATTTTAGATTTTCTTATCCCACTTCCGCAGCCATACTTGCAAAAACAGTTTTTTATGCTTAAAGCTCCTTTGCTGCTACTCTGCAGCAGTCAGGCCAGAGTCATAACTAGGAGGGGAAAGATTCAAATTAATTTGCAATGTTTAAAAATGTTGATGATAAATTAGATAAAACACAGCTATCAATATTAGCATAAATCATGTTAAGAAAATTTCTATTTTGAAAGAGTATATTGTGAACTAAAAAAATTAAATTTAAAAATTATAGGTGAATTTTACACCTAGAGTGAGCAATACAACAACAAAAAACAAAAGCCATCACCAAATAGGTAGGGTCACTATGGAAAGGGATGTAATATTCAATTTGTGAAATAATGAGCAGAATATGGCAGAACAGGATAATATACAATAGACAAACCTCTCCCAAACGACGAAATGCACCGTATATGCCTCCAACTATTGTAGCATAAATAGCATACCAAATCTGTGTATCCATAAAGTAGACCTGCAAAAGGATACCTGATTGATTATCACAAAAGCACAGCTTTAATACGACTAGTGAGGCGTGCCACTGAAAAATAAACTTACAAGCATGATGGGAGCCCATATAGCAATAACTACACCAATATTGTTTTTGGCTGCACATAGTAATATGATGATATCAAGAATAATCATATATATGAACTACATACATTTTTCATTTATTCCCAAAGTTTTTACCATGTGGAAAGAACTCGTGCCAGCTATAAACTGACACACGGGCCCGCATGATGGCTTTTGTTGGGCCCACAAGAGGCTTAATCTGCAGAGTAAAGAAAATGAACGGTATGAATTAACAAACACACGAATACATATTTGTTTCTGATTAATAAACACCCCGTAAAAATCTCAGCACCTTTGTAGTTATAGAAGTACATTTCTAAGCTTATGATTTTATAGATCATTTAGAGGCTCGGAGAACCAGACGCACATTTATTTTTGATTCATACATGCATACTCTCATGCTAATATCGGTGTACACGCTTACATTGTAATCATTCTAAGTGCCAACAAAGTAAAATGATATATTACGAGATCAGATATTTACCTCAAGGTAATAACTGAATGCTAATTTAGATAGAATTAGGAGAACCCAGAAAGTAGAGTACCTAAAAATTAAGATAGTTACATTCTAACCAGTCAGAGATGACCGGTGAATATGATTACTGACGATTAAAGAATCAAACTTAATTCTCTTACTTGAACAATGAAATTGGACCCTCTTGCATTCCTCTTCCAACAAAGAGTCGGGGCTGCAAATTGTTGAAAAAGAAGAATAAAATAAACAAGATACTAAATAAATAAGGAATAAAAACTAAATATATGTTACTTTAAACAACTACATCAATAGTTTTAATCATCTTTAAGAATTCTTCAAAAAAATATCATTTTTAAGAAAGAATCTATACCATATCTTACTGATGATAAAAAGGTATTGGTTTATAAGAAATAACCTATTACCATTATAAAACACAAATATAAATTCACAAACAAAATATGCATCTGCTTACCTGGGACCACCACATCATGAACTTCACGGCACCATAGTTCGACCTCTCAAGATACCGGCGAATGAATGGAAACAGAAATAACAATGCAGAGAGAATATTTGGAGATAAATAGATGAAGACAGCCAAAATGAACATAGATGGAGACCCTGAACCATTGCCAAACCAATTCTTTATGGTTTGTCCAAAACCCGTTGGATTTTTCCAACTAAAAGCGTAAGTGACAGGTAAGATTACGACCCATGCTGCAGCTGAAATAGCTTTAAATACATATCGCAGCTTGACATGAAGCGACATGACATTCCTTGCTTTCCAACTCAAGACTATGTCAAGAAGAGCTGGAAAAATATGAAAGGCATCTTAATCAAGCAGTAACTTAGATATTTTTTAACCAAAATGAGAAACTAAAATATAAAGTGGAAATCAAGACACATATTTTGATACAGTAAAACTAACTTAGAGTGCATTTTTCTGTTTCTTAAGTACATCTATTGGAAACAAGAGTTGTAGCCCTTAGAAACATGAAAGCTGATGAGGACTAAAAATTAGGGAGAAAGAAAATATATTATATTTTTTTCCATATTACAGAAAAACAGACAAACACAGAAAAAAAGACAGGTGTTGGTTTTATCTACCTTGTGCAAGCTTCAATATTGCAGCGGTTATGAAGATGCTGAGAACTTTCTTGAAAACATCACCATCAAATATGTTGCTCAAATTGCCAGAGTCGTTCCAAGCAATGATTACCATTGCCTTAAATAAAGAACGACATAATCAGTTCAGTTTGTTAAACAGAATTGATGCAATTGCAGATTGAAGTGAGTAGAGATTGTAAATCAAAAACCGAACTGAGAACTACTATTACCTGTAAACATAATATATAAAAGCTCCACATTCTGTCAAAACTTCTAAATACATGCCAAAATGAGCGGATCTCAACAAAATTAACTTTACCCATCCACCGTTCGTCACCATAAGATTTGTTATCCTGTTTTCCAAAATCAACCGCAATTTGTTATGGAAATAACATGGAGAGATATTGCTTTGCTCATATACAAGGCAACCTTTCGATTGATCAAAAGAATTTCAGAAGGAAATAATTACAATACAAGTAATAAATGAGACAATAAATAATGAGTTGTTGGATCTTTAATTGAAAAACATGTGGGAAACAACTCTAATATATATGAAGTTCACATATATGATACTCAAGCCATAAATTTAAGCACCAGACTAAACCCTATCAATAAACAAAAAAAGTAAGCCCCGCATTAACAGTGCCAAGTAAATATCAATTTCACAGTATTTAGATGTTATCCTCTCCTTTTCCACCCTCTATATCTAAATTCCTGTAATTTCAAAAGTACACTTATTTTTTCAGATTAAAAAAGTTCATATTTATTATATACCGAACCCTAAATGGGCATGGAGCTATGCTGTGAGGTGAGCATACAAGAATTTCACTTATAAATACTATATTCTTAGGGTTGGTAACCTTTACTGTTTCCTCTAAGTTTTACTTCCACTCATTTGTTAATAAGAAGTTATGCCATACCTCTTCTTTGTTATTTCCACGCTGTGCTTGACGCAAAGGCACGGAGAAGAACTCGGAATTAACACGCATAGGCCAACCTAGACGGAAACAATCAACTGACCTACAATTTGGGAATGAATTTACAATCTTTTTAATGATAAAAAAAAATTATATGGGAAAATAGGAAGATCAAATGGAAGCATAATACCAAAAAAATTCATTTAAATCATCATAGTTTCTCCAATGAGAATGCTTTGCCTTTCCTGCTTTACTCCTTTTAGCTTCCTGCAATACGAAAAAACATTATTAATAGAACAAAGAGAAAGCAAAATGTTGAAAGAAAACTAAAACAGTTCTTCAGCTCATGAATAAAGCAGAAGCACACCTTGTATATTGTATCATATATTGGTTTTATTACTTTCATCAGAAATGCTTCATTGTCACCCCCATAAGCAGGCTTTACAGGTTCACCCGTCAGCGGACTAACATTTCCAGCTAACATCCCATACAACTCAAATGCCATCTGGGTAGGTAAAGATAAAATGATGCTTAGAATCAGCTATTAACGTTCGCATTGATAGCAAAGACATGCAAGTGCTCAACATACGTGGAAAGTAATTAAAAATATCTTAGGAAGAGTATGTAGGTAAAGATATAATGATGCTTAGATTCAGTTAATAATGTTCACATTCGTAGCAAAGACATGCAAGCGCTCAACATACATGGAAAGTAATTAAAAATACCTTAGGTAGGGTATGTAGAGTGTACCAAAATAAAGAGTTTATATAAATCATTTTAAAAATACCTCTTTAGACTTTTAATATTACTTACATGATGGTAGATATAACAAAGGCATTCTGGCATAAATCTCAAATTTGCAGCTTCCCCCCATATAAGAAGATATAGACCCATGTATAACAATTTGCGCTGTTGCATTTCCTGCTGAATAGTTGGCAACCTAAATATCATCATCAAAAAAACACTTTAGAAGAGCATATTACAAATTCCTAAAATAGCCATGTATGCCTAACTATAAATTTCAACTCAAATACTTCACAAAACAAGCATTTGACGTAATTAATATATAGTAAGACGTGCAAATCTCACCAAAGGCTACTTTTGCGACCTAAATATTTACACCATTTTTTGTAGCTTCTAAAGAGTTTCTTCATCACTTCATTTAAAGCACGGTCGTCCAACTGAATTTGAAAAGAGCAGTTTGTAAAAAAGCAATAAATTTTACTATGTCCAAATCAGAAATAAGGGTCCAAGCCATAGTCATTCACTGCAACAACTAAGAGGGAAAAAAACCTTGGGTTGTTGATCATGTTTTGGAAATTGTCTAATATGTACATTCGCAAGCAAAAGAATCAAGTGCTCCCTTTGATTTTCCACATTACCCTTCTGCATAGATACAAGGAGATAATATTTGAACGAAATATAAAAAACCAAATGGTGGTCATAAATCAATTTAATCTCTACCTGGAAACCAAACATCAGCTGCAGCCAATCCAGAATGTCTTCATTAACCTTGTTTCCGTGATTCGTCGGCCATGGCAAACCCCTAGTATTACGCAATGCAGAGCATGCAGCTTGAATCTGTAAACCAATAAATAAATGTAAGTAATCTAGTCAACACTCTGAAAACATTTCAAACATAAATTATTTATTATTCATCAGATAAAAGTTAAAACGATATGTTGATGCCAGACTTTACAATCTATAAAAAAATTTATGATGAAAACAAAAACTAATTCTCTCTCCTTAATAGTAAACATGTAAAGAATACATCAACAGTCGATAAATTTAATACCACTACCAACTTTCTTAACTCTAGTGATTTAGTCAATAGGGTCCTATATTTAGGGACAGAGCTATTTTTTTATATTTTGCTATTGGCTTAGTAGCTAAAACATACTCAAATAAACATTTGCGGAGAGGGGGAAATTTGGTGACCCGGGCTCAAACCCGGAACTCCACACAAAATGTCGTCGCAACTAAACCTTTAGTCTATAACAACGAGAACAACAAGGACAGAGCTAGTAACTTCAATGAAAACTGAATTAAAATATAGTAAAAGAGAACAAACCTCAGGATATCTCATTATAGCCTCTTTTCCACTTTCTGGATCAAGGGGCAAAATATTATAAGGTGCGTATAATTGTTTCTTTTCCTCAACCCTGTTATGAACTTCCAAAATCTACAATAAAATATTGGAGTGTGAAAAACAAAGGAGAAAAAAGGAAGAATTTTAATATCGTTCAATTTATTTGTATACTCCATTTGGTTACTAATAGAAAGCTAAAATGCTTAGATCTGAAACAGCCAGAGACACTTATTTTACCTCATCAGATACTTCTACAGCCTCTGTTTGATTAACAGCTTTCAAAACCTCAAATAAAACAGCTGCAGTTTGATATGCTTTTGTGAGCTGGGCACTGGAAAAACATATGAAGTTAATACCAGTATTTCCTTTTTGTTGAACAAAATATACAAATCATATCAACAGAAATAAGGAGAATTCACAGATAATGTATAATATAAGAGAGCTAAAGTTAAAGTCAAAGTCGAAACTATCAATTGACTTCAACTAAAAACTCACCGGTCCTTATCAGCAGCATTTTGTAACGCTTGAATATACTTTTGGTAGTAATGCCGATAAAAGCTCTGCATTTCACGAGCATCACTCTTTGCTCTTCCCTCCAGAGTGGTGTCATTTTCCTGTAAAGAAAGGAAAAATACTAGCTCTTATTCAAGTTTCAAATGAAAGACATTCTAATCTGTGCAATAGTAACATGGGATCAAATTATTTGTTCTTTCTTCTTTTGTCAGAACATTAATATACTCAAAATCCAAAAAAAAAAAACAAGTAAAGTAAAGAAGCAATTAATATTCATTGATCAAACAAGGGGAAGATCTTAAAATGATTGAAGTTTGAAAGTATAAGAGAACTAAAACAAATGTAGAAATTCATAACAAATAACATCAGAAGTTTACCCTTTCTAAACGTTGAAGAAGAGCTGTTTTGAATTGACGAACACCACGTCCACTAGATGTGGGATCTAGTCTGTGAGCTTTTTCAAAAGCATAAAACCGACCTAGTTACAAAACAGGCAAGTACTTTAGACAGAAAATACGCAGATCAAACTTCATAAAGCATTTCATTGTTGTGTCAGTCATATTATGAGGTTAACATACTATCCAAATAGAATAAATCAAAAGAAGAGAGCGTCGAAGTAAAATATAAAAAGAAGAAAGTTACAACATACAACAGAGTGGTTTCAAATTCAAAAAAAAGTAAACATATTGTGATCTAGCCAATAAAAGGAAAGAAATAATGAAAGTTGTGCAACAAATAATTTCAGTTGCTTATTTACCATAACTTCATAGTACTATTTTTCTAAGAGGCAACAAATTAAGAAAAACATAATGTGCCCATAAGTATGAGCATCATTACAAAACAAAATATAGCATTCAAGCAAATTTAGGTTCAAGACAACATTCAAAGAAAATAAACATCAACTCACAGAGATAAGCAACTCTCTTATTGCTTGCTTCAACTTCATTAGCAACACGGAGAATAGGAGCTATCTCTACCAACGAGGAAGGCACCACTTCACTATCCAAAATCGGGTCCGCTCCTAAATTCCCAGCAGTCTGAGTCCGCAGTATCCGCCTCTGCGGCTGCTGCTCCGACCCCCTTCTATAAGACATATTGATAGAAACCTCAAATCAACAATCAACCTAACAACTCCTACAAGAATCACCAACAAAAACATTTTTAAAATATCAAATATTATCAACAAAATCATATAATAACAACAACTATAGGAAACCGTGTTAAGCTCATTTATTCAGCTCATTTAGACTAAGTTAATTGGTTTCGATTTTTGAATGGTCAAAAGCAATTCTAAAGGTGTAAAATTGATTTTGAATTGATTTTAACATGTTTTTTTTCTCAAAAGCACAATTGATTTTGTTTCCAGAATTGATTCTAGGCAAAGCTAAGATTTATAACTTTCAAGTTTAAATGTGATTTTTAAACTGAATTTTGTTATTCAACTTACTTTTAAATACTTTTACATAAATGTATCAAAAATAATTCCATAAATGTATCCGAACATATATCAGTATACTTTCAGCTCATTTTTAACCGAAATCAATTCTACAAAATCAATTCACTCAGAATCACTTCTAGTTTTCGCAGAACCAAACAGAAAAAAAGGAAGCATGAGATGCAAAATTGAGTATGATATGATTACACTACGCTAACGATCCAGACTGAAGAGAAAATTCCCAAATTCACCAAAACACTGTTTTACAACCAATAAAAACTGAAAACGTGAAAGAAAAATCTAAATTCAGATCATAATAAAGCGAATTGAGTTGAAACAAACCTCAAACGCCATGGATGAACATCTGAAAGAAAACGCAATGAATGAATCAAGCGAGAAAGTTTCTTCAGTGATCTTTTCCAGTAACAGTGAGAAACTCGTTAAGCAAAAGAGTAATAAAAACTAAAAAGAGTGAATCAAGATAAGAGCATCTAAGCAAATGAAGATCAAGTTCACCAATTAAAAAATCAGTTAAATAAAGGTCTTTATAAGTCCAAGTGTGAATTAAAAAAAAAAAAAAAAAGCAGAAAAATAACCTTTATGAGAAAGTGAAACAAAATTAAAATGAAAAATAGAAGAAAATAAAAAGCTTACGAGTTGGGTATGTTAGATTGTATGAGAAAAATGAAAGAGAGTTATGGTTGCTGTTAGTGTGAAGAGCGAGGTAAGTGAGTGAGTGAGTGTGCGGAATAAGCGAAGAAAGAGAGGAATAGTAACTGCGGATTTGGGATGCATTGTTGTATCAAGTACGATTCACGCTTGTTTCTTTTTAGTCATTGCTCTTTCAGCGGGTGAAGATTATTCTCCAATTGGAAAATGCCACGTCATTGTATGGAGCATTGTAGCTTTGCTTTTCCGAAGAAACATTTTACGAAGAGAGAGAATAAATATCACTCATTTTATAATCAATATATATTGAGAAAAGAAATCTATAATGTTTGACTGTCGACGTGGTTTTGCCTGTATTCGAGGTTTTTCTTGTATTTTAGTATTTTGAAATGAGTATATTATTTGTTACTAATAACGGTTATATTTCGATTTTAAAAAATAGAGTATTTCATTTATTCCTAGTTAAATTGGTTTATTGTGATATTGTTAAGTTAAACGTTATATTATTCAAATTCAAATTTTTATAATTATATGAGTTTATAATGACTTTTGTCACTTTGTTTAATAATAAAATATAAAAGAGAGGTAGAGACATAGGCGGATTTAGCATACGGCTAGGGCGGGCCTATGCCCAGGCTCCACATGTAGCTACGGTGTTATAATACACAGTATTTTCACCCAGCAAATGCAATCCCTAACTCACCAATTCTGCAAGTTTGTTTTTTTTAATACTACCCTGGCCGGGCTCCACATGCACGTTACTTTTTCAACACATAGTGTTTTCAACTTAGGTATTAGTTATTTTCTATAAATAAATAACTACATAATTAAAAGAATGAACTTTAAAACATATAATATTTTTATGTACATAACTTGGAAACAAACATCAGCTTTATTTTCTTAAAACTAATTTTAAATAATTTCTTTTTAAAAATTAATAATATAGAACTGTTTTGATTTGATAAGGAGATTTTTTAGGTTTTTTAGATTATTCATAAATTGGTATTATTATTAAATTGGTATATAGCGCTGTTTTATTTTGATTACACCGAGCGAGAGATATTCAATACATTTGATGATATAAACATTATTCGAACATTTATCGCAAAAAGTCTCGGAAAGTACACTTGTCTCGTAATTTTATTAAATCCGCTATTGTAAGATTATATTTATCTATTTTATTTTAAACTATTTTTTTTTACAAAATGACGAGTCTCTTTTATTTTGATTGATGCGTATTTATATATTATATACAATATAATTTTGCGATCTTTAAATTTTTGCCCAGGCTTTATAATTTTTCTGGCTCCGCCACTGGGTAGAGAGGAGAAAATCAATATTATATTATCTTCTTTCAAATGTCATATACATTGCAATGTGAGTCTCTATTTATAGGACCTAAGGGAGATGGAAAATCACACATATAAAGTATGGAATAGAAAGATGAAAAATTATGAGAAGAGTGGACATCCACTAATATAAATATTCATAACACCCCCCATTGGATGTCCATTGAGGATATGCCTCGTCATAGGCGACGCCAGCGCCCGGCGGCCTAGGGCAGCTGCCCGGGCTCTTCCTTATCTCGCCTGAATTTCAAAATCGCATCGCATTGGTCTTTTTCACTTAAGAAATCGAAAGATCGGAGTCAGTCGTCTCTCTTTCACTCAAATAGTGATCGTGTTTAGATGCCGGATCGTCACGAATTCTCTTCTTCTTCTATTTCTTTTACTTTAAGCTCGATTTTCGATGTGGAATCATTGTTGTGATGTTGTTCATAGTTGTTGCAGGTTGTGGTTTATGAATCAGTGAAAAATTGTTGTTGAATTTATCGTTTCGTGCTATGCATACCAAGTGTTCAGTGAAATGTCTGAACCATGTTCTTTTGTTTTTTTTGTCATAGGTAAGATTCTTTTATCATTCTGGTCTTAAATTTTAATCTTCATTGGAATTACACTTATTTATGAGCAATAGGTTATAATAAGAAATGAAAAGTGATTTGGGTTATGTATATTTGTCTGAAAATGGAGAGACTTTGATATATGATATTAAAAAAATGCGAATGGTTTCTAGAAATGGCATCACCTCCTTCTTCTATCACTACCAACAAGGTGAACATTTTATCTTTCCTTTCGTGTATCATTCATCTATCGCTAGCATCCTGTTGTTAATTGCACAGTTTATGCACTCATTAACACTTAACAGTGATTTTCCTCAATGTATTAGATTGTTTGAAAGCATGCTTATGGGATTTAGCTTGGTCCTTGTGTAGCACAAGGAAAAGGACTGTCTTGTTGCATTTGGGGGATTGAATAAAGTGGCATCAAATCATCTTTAACAAATGTTAAAGAACCTGTATCACTATGAGTTTTATTTTAGTTGAACTTCTAGATTTCATCCTTTTTTTCTTGGCTGTGACAGGTTTAAGTGTTGAAAACAGACTACCACCAAAGGTTCAAGTTCTATACTTGAAGAACATTCATCATCCACTCAACATAGAAATGAATCTTCTCGGCGTTTCATCGACTCTATTGTTAGACAAAATCTGGTTTCTGCAATAAAAGGTAAGGTTTACTTCAAAATATTTGTAAGGTAACAGTCAATTTATAGTTTGTGCCCAGGCTGTATAATTTTCCTGGCTTCGCCACTGTGCCTCGTTAAAACCTTACTAGAGAAAACCTAGTCGGAAAAATTCTAGTGAAGGAAAAAAAGTACAATATCCTTTGAAAGTGAATTGCCTCGTTAAAAAACCTTATCAGGAAAACCCAGTGGGACAAAATCATGGTGAAGGAAAAAAGAGTGCAAAATATATGTATTTCTCCCCCTCATGCATACATTTATGTGTGAGACAATATTTTTTTTCGAAGTGACTTCATGTAGTGGTAATAGTTATGCAGAATTTTATGAAGTTGTTGAAGTGATTTGTTTCATAGATCTCCATGAAATGGTTGTACCATCATCGCATGTAAACAAATAACCTCTTTATGATCTACCATTGTGAGAATCTGACAAATAACCTGCATCTCTAAGATAACAAACTATATGTTTGACTTCTTTCCAATGTCTTAGTGTAGGTGAATAATTCTATCTTACTTATATATTGACCGTAAATGATATATCAAGACATGTATAATTAGCAAGGTAGAATAGTGTTCCATTTACACTGAGATATGGTACTTCAGCACCAACCAATTTTTCATCCCTTTCTCGAGGCCTGAAAGGATCTTTCTCTATATCTAATGATCTAACAACCATTAAAGTAGACAATGGATGATATTTGTCCATATAGAAGCATTTCAACACTTTTCTATATAACCTTCATGATGTACAAATATTCCATTGTCCAAATTCTCAATATGTAAGCCTAGACATAATTTTATTTTTACTAGGTCCTTCATCTCAAACTCTTTCTTTAAGGAATTTATAGCTTTTGGAAGCTCTTCAAGAGTTCCAATAATATGTATGTCATTCACATAGGTAACTATTATTGCAAATTCTTTTCCACATCATATTATGAAAATACAAGTACAAATTGAGTTATTTGTATATACATCATTTAGTAAATATTCACTGAGGAGATTATACCACATGCATCCAGATTCTTTCAGCCCATAGAGAGACTTGTTCAATTTGATGTAGTAGTTTTCTCGAGATCCACAATTACGTGCCTCTGGTATATTGAACCCTTCAGGGAGTTTCATGTAAATGTAACTATTAAGTGAACCATATAAATAATATGTCATTACATCCATCATGTTCAAATTAAGCCCTTCAAGTGTTACAAGGCTAATTAATTATCAAAATTCGATTGAATCCACTACAGGTGAATATGTTTTATCAAAATCAATCTTAGGTCTTTGTGAAAATCATTGAGCAATAAATCAAACTTTATATCATTCTATTTTTCTTTTTCACAAAAAATCATTTATATCTAATTAGTTTCATACCTTGAGGTGTTCGGACTACAGGTCCAAAAGTGAGTCACTTGTAAAGTGAGTTTAATTCTTCTTCGATTGAATATATTTATTTTGGCCAATTCTCACCTAGTCTACAATCTTTAATAGATTTGACTCATGATCCTCGTTATCATTGATCACTTTTAGTGTTATATTTTATACAAAGACATTGTCAATATTTACTTTATTTGGTTATCTCAATTTCGGTTCCATTCCATTTTATCCATGACATAATTTATCGAGATCTCTTTATTTCATATTTCAAGTACTTGATTTGTTCTTCTGGAACTGAAAATTAAATTAGGTCAAAGTGCTCTTAGTATTTTCATATCCTCACTTGGGTCATCTTTAGTTTCTTTTCTTAGTAGAGGACTTTTGACATTGGAATCGACTTTCCTACCACGCTTCAGGTGCAGTAACAACTCATTTGCAATATTATATTATCCAATAGAACAATCCACTTTGAGTGTAGTATTATCAGCTGATAATTGATTTCATGAACTTTGCAAATGAATAATATTTTGAACTTTTGGTTCATATTGATTTGTACGAGGATCAAGACAACAATTTATTTTAACTTATTCATTTGAACTTCTTGTTCATGATTTTCAGCTGTTCATTTGAACTTCTTGTTCATGATTTCAGCTGCTTATTCCCTCCCCCTAATATTGGAAAAATTAATTTATCAAGTGATAATCAGCCTACTGGGTTGCAATCAAGTATTTGATTATTTTCTCAAATTATATCCTCAAAATTGAGATTCATATTAATTATATTTTTTCAATATTCTTTCATGACTCATCTTAATGTATTATATTGGAGCAATTGGAATATACACAACACATCCAAATGTTCACTTAGATGAGAAGTATTAGAATAAAATAGGGAGGACTAAGATATAGTATCTTGCTGACTTAATGCGAATAAATATCTTAATATCATACTTTGGGTGTTTCAAATATATAATTTAGAATTGATGATCTCATAAGTATCAACCATATAATTAATTTTAGACATCTAAAGAATGGATCTTCGGGTCCATTTTCTTTTTATGAACATATATTACATGATATTCATTGTCAATTTTAATAATATATGTGATACTTATACAAGAATTTATACAAAATCCGGAAAACAAGATCTTAGTCTAATTAGTTGAGAAAATAATTTCACAAACTTCTGGTTGTGAGCAGAGACATATGCATGATATTTTAGTCGATGCAACAATTAATGTCATAAAAATGCAATTTCTCAAATTTTTATTTTCCTTTAGAAACACACAAAAATTGACTAGATTGAAGAAACTTCTGGTTCTTCAATACAAATTATTCGCATCATATTATATCTGAGATGACCCAACCGGTTTTACCAACGGCACATTTAAGTATAATTCGTAAACTACTGGTTTACAATGACACGTGCTTCAATTGTACTAATATAAGTGTAGTACAAGCCCGAGGGAAAAGCTGATAGCTTTTCTATTATACATTTTATGTCCAAGTTCATGTGAATTATCTATGACGAAAATATTTGGCAAGACATAAAGAGAACACACAAAAAGAAAATATAAAGGATTAAAGTTCAATTGAGTCTCGACTCTATCAAAATATGAGCTTACTTTCGTGTGCCTTTAAGATGGACTAACAAATGTCATCCATACACTATACTTGTAAAAAGAAAAGAATAGTATAATTAAGATTTATATGAGAAATCTAAGTACTATTATAACAAATTTAAAATATGTAGCAACTTTAGACTATTGATATATTCTTTAATAGATTGCAATATTTTAATTCTCTTATTAAAATATCAATATTTAGAAATAATGTGAATAAAGGAATTGTATCCGCAAACATTGATCATCCTAATAATATCTCATGATTTAACACTTTAATCATACACATACATATGAACATATTATCATATAATAATCAAAATCATACAAAATCATATCACTAAAATTATATCATCATATATATATATATATATATATATATATATATATATATATATATATATATATATATATATATATATATATATATATATATATATATATATATTTATAATTATAATCATGAAATAATTTATACTCAAACAAATTTAATAAGTTTTTAACATAGCCAAATGTTAGAAAATTACAATAATCCAAAAATATAGTCATTTCTGAGATGTGTTAGAGTCACTCATGTCATTCTTATGGAATGAGAAACATTTTATGAGTATATTACAATTTTTACATCGAAACACACAAATTCCTTTATGAAATCCTTCCGGAATACTTCACTATTATTGATCCACTCCATCTAGAGTTCGATAATATAGGTGATGCAATCATTTTTCAAATTTTTAACATAACAGATGCAATCCTTCTAGAATATGTTATTAGTATAGATGCAATCCTTATGGGATTCATTATTATCATGATGAAATTCTTCTAATATTCTAGATACAACATTTTAAGGGGTGAGAAATCCTTATTTTAAAACTTTAACTCTTCGGGAATTATATATCACAAATGATTCTCGTAGTGATAAAAAGAAACAATTACTTGCATAATTTTTCTAGGAAGCTAAAAAAAATCCCTTCAAAGTCATGTCACAAATATTCATATCGATTAAGAAAAATAATTCTTTAAGCAATCCTCCTGAGATATCTTAACATTAGTTTATGAGAGATTTTTTTTTGTGTAGTTCCTCAGGAACTCAATCACAACCAACATTTTTTTTATAGTTCTTTAGGAACTCAATCACATTTTGTAGTTCTTCAGGAACTCAATCACAAATCTTTTACTAATAAAAATAATAATATTTATAATCCTTCAGGGATGCTTGATAAGTTCTTCAGGAATTATATATCATACTCAATAATATTCTTCTAGGATATTTGATAAGTTCTTCAAGAATTATATAACAAACTTAATACTATCTTTAATGAATATTTGTTAAGTTCTTCAGGAACTATATAACAAACACATTGTTTTGTAATCCTTCAGATATTATTGATAATTTAATAAGATATAATATCAAAATTCAACACGGATAATGAGAAAGAAAAATAATAAAATAATTAACTAATATTACCTCTAACAGTTAGGGCTTCAAAAAAATTTGTTCAAGTTTGGTAGAGCTTCGTGCTGATAATGTGTTATAAAACTAACTAAAACAATAGAGATCAAAGAGAGGTAGAGAAGAGAGAAGCAATATTATATTATCTTCTTTCAAGTGTCATTTATATTGCAATTTGAGTCTCTATTTATATTTAATAGGACCCAGGGGAGATGGAAAATCACACATATTAAATATGGAATATGAAGATGAAAAACTAGGAGAAGAGTGGACATCCACTAATATAAATATTCATAACAGTTTTAAAGGAAAAATAGATTCTTAAGTTTTTTTTTAAACTATTTGTATCCATTACTCATTATTTTGACAAAAATAAATGATAAAAATAGTTTAACACAACTAAAAACGGTTCAAGTTGTCTAATAAGGATCTCTTTGGTAACACATAATTTTGAGTTTATAACTTATATCTTATAGTTTATTAGTTCATATGATAATTTAGACCTGTTTGATAACAGTCTTTTTATCTCGAGCTTATAGCTTATTTTGCTAGCTTATAGCTTATTTTTCATACGCTATTTTAAATAGCGTTTTAGCTTATAGTTTATAGTTTATCATTTTTTTCCCTTTTTATCTTATTATTTTAGTAAATATTCACTTTTATTCTTTATACTTTATTTTAATTTAAAATAAAATAATTATGTATTAAATATATTTTATGTCATTTTACATTTATAAGTTATTTGAACACCTAATTTTACCAAACATTTCAATTAACTAATCAACTATCAGTCTCAACCATCAGCCATAAGCTATAAGCTATCACTCATCAGTCATTAGCTATAAGCTATCAGCTAACTTATCAGTCAACCGCTATTTTTACCATATTCAAATATTAGTACAAACACAATTTGTACATCTCGAAAAAAAATAGCATATATGAATATTCAAAGAGTAAATAGAATATGTTGCGGTATACAATATTTTTATATTTAATCAATGAGGTACATGTTTCTTTCTAAATCACAATTTTATTTTTTAAAATTTTAAAATACTAAAATAATATGATAAATATAAAAAATTATATATATATATATATATATATATATATATATATATATATATATATATATATATATATATATATATATATATATATATATAATATTATGTTACATAAAATACCTTTAAACTCATATTCAAATCAGATTGAAAATAAAAAAACTAACCTACATTTTTTTTTTTAGAATTTCTTAATGCACCTCATACTTATTAAATTATTAAGTTTAATTTTTTTCCCTTTATTTGACATTATATATGTATAGTGATTGTACTAAATCATTTAGAGTGTGTTTGAATAAGTCAATTTGAAATTCAAATAATTTTAAAATTTCATTGAATTCAAACGCTTCGTTTGAATGTCTTTCATTTTTAAAATTTATTGACTAGATGAAGTATTTGAATTGCTTCATTTTCAAAGTTTATTGTTTGGATAAACTTGATGTAATTCAATTAATTTATTAAAAAATTAATTATAAATTTAATTTATTTTTCATATGCTTTAGTGACAGCAAGCGTCTGTGGACTGTGGGTATAAGTCTCAACATAGTTGTTACCTACAGGCAGTATCCATAGGTAGAAGTTTAAAATGTTAAAAAAATGCTTTTGACATTTAGAGGAAAAATCTCATTCACGTATACAAACAAATCCATCATATTTAACAACAATTTTACAATACAAATCCATCATATTTAACAACAATTTTACAAACTCATTATAAATACATGTAAAGCTAAACATTCAAAGTCTATAACCCAACTCATCAAAATCCTTTGTTTTTGTATTTTGAAAAGCATAATTAAATAAATAAATAAATAAAATAAAAAAAACATATAAATAACTCGACTAACTTTGTTCTTTGTATTATAAAAGTCTAAATATGAAGAATATATATATATATATATATATATATATATATATATATATATATATATATATATATATATATATATATATATATATATATATATATCAAATGTCTACCACGAGAATGTCATACAAAAACATAAACATTGTATTATAAATCTTATCATACTCGACGTTAAAATATAAACTACTAATATAGTAGTTTCATAACAAATGTCAAATACAAATGTATAAGAGAGTCCAACTAAAGCTTTCATCCTTCAATCATTTCCCTACAAAAAAAAATACAAAGTTAGCAAAATTATATCTTACTTTTAATATATTAGCAACTAAAATAAATACCAAGGCATAAAAAATTACGTTGGTCTCAAGACATGGAAGTCAATAGATATTTTTTCTTCTTCCTCGATGGAAGAGCTTTGGGAATTGCTATTTTGTTCGAATTTTCAGTCAACCAATTTATTGCTCCAAAGCATAAAGTGTCATCACAATCAATAATCATCTCCATTTCATTTAACATTTCTTGCACCACTTCTTGAACATTTTCTTTCATCCTTTTTTTACTAACTTGCACAAAATCTTTCAATGACTCGACCACTTCTCTAATAGAGCTTATCATCCCTTCTTGGTCTCTACCCTTATAAGCATGAGTATATTGCATTTTTTTAGTTATTGCGGAGCTTGGTTCCTCTAAATCAATATGCACAGTGGATTCTTCTTCATCTACAACGGCCTCTTTGCTCATGACATCATCTGCATCAAATATATGTTCTACTTGAACTCCATTAGCCCTATCTTTCGCACATATGTCTACAATGTCATTCCAATTCGGAATGACCTTAAATCGGAACCTTTTGGCTTCTTCATGTGACTTAAAAACAAAATAAAACAATAATGTCAATAACTTGAAATATGAGTGTGGAAAACTAAAATAGTCATGCCAATGTTCTAATAAATCAAATAAACAACATCACCAAAACTTCTTGTTAAAGCCTATAAAAATGTGTGCTCTACAGAAAACTGTCCACAAATAAAGCCAACTCAACAATTATTTCAACACTATGGAATAACAACAATTGCATAGTGTTGCTATAAATTTCTATCATTCTGAAGTGTTATTAAGCTATAAAGGTCTAATTCCGCTCTTTGAATAGATAACATAGTTAGATGAAAATTTCTATTAGAGTTTTACTATAAATTTCTATCATTGTCATTATCAAAAAATTTTACACACTGCTACCGAAACTGGTGACTAGCATTCTTGAGTCAGTGCAATTGTGTTTTCAAAAAATTACATTATATTACACACTTTGAAAGTTATATTTATAAGTCCTTGATAATCAAACATATTGCATCATTGCAACACAAGAAAAAAAAAAACTAATTCTAGATTGCAAGAAACTATGATTCTAACTCATAAATTCTCCAAAAACATATTTCGTACAAGAGAGCTATCTCCATGTAGGACAATTCAGATGCTGATTTCAGGACTAGTTTTAGGATTAATCTTTTGTAACCTCGAAGATGATCTAAGAGGAACAGAAGAAAATGTTGCTCTATTTTATTTCATATTAACCTTTCTATTATCAAGTAGCATAGAAGGTCTACCAATTTTCTACAAGAAAGGGAAATTCTCATGAAAGAAACATCTTGCAGAAGCTACCGCATGTCGTTTATGCTATTGCAAATGGGCTAGTTTACTTGCCATTTCTTCTAATCCTAGCCATTTTGTTCACAGTTCTTTTATACTAGCTTGTTTATCTCAGCACAAACTTCACTACTTTTCATCACTTTCTGTTATAGATATGGCTTGTTATTTATACATTTAATTCAATTGTGGTGTATTTTAGTGCTCTTGTGCATAATTTCATTGTTGGGAATTCAGTGATTAATGGTGTTATAGGTTCTTTCTTCTTGTTCTCTAGTTACTTCATATCAAACCATGAGATTCTTAATTATTGGATTTCCATGCATTATATATCACTTTTTAAGTATCCCTTTGATGGGTTTCTGATTAATGAGTTCTCAAACTCAAAAAAGTGTTTGGAGTACATGTTTGGTCCATGTGTGATGAAAAGAGATGATGTGCTTAAAGAAGAAGGGTATGGAGGAGAAGGTAGCAGATGGAAGAATGTTGGTGTCATATATTGTTGGTTTCATCATGGTTTACATATTCATTTCTTATGTTGTTCTGATATACAAATGCTCAAAGAGAAGGTTCTAGAGCCTATGGTGAGTTTGTAAACACCCCAAAATTTAGAATTCTCTATTTAATTGAATATTTGTGATTATTTGCATGATGTGTGATGATAGGTTATGGTCATTAGCAGGGGATATGTTATAATTAGAATTACTGAGATTTTAATAATTTAGTTGTATTATATTAAGGATAATAGTGCAATATAGTTATCAAATGATAATAATAATAATTAAATAGGTTGTTAAGGTGAGAAGGTGAATAAAGGCATAATGGTAAATATGAGTGAGTTAAGTGAGGGCATAAGAGGAAGATCATAAGAATGGTCCAAGGGGTAAAATAAGAATAATCCAAGGAAGGAAAGAGATTCATTTTGTACGGTCGTGGAATAGAGAAAAAACGCGAAGAAGAGGTTAGGTCTTATAGAAAACCAAAGCGAGAACTCGGTAGAACGCGAAGGAAGAGAATCAATCGCTAGAAATCGAGGTAAGGGGTGTAATCTCAGTTTATTATAATTAATATCGGGTTAAGGTAATGGTAGGTTTTTGTCTTGTATGATGATTTGGTGAAAAGTATGATGAATTGCATGATGAAATTAATGATGTTGATGAAATAGAGATGCACGGTGAAATTAATGATGTGCTTAATTTTAACATGAATTATAAGATGCTTGTGATGCATTTTGGACTGAGTATGATGACTAAAATCGGAGTTTAGAAGGTCTGGACAGAGGCGAGATCACAAACTGTGAAGTGCAGAATCGGGATCATCGTGGGGCGAGCCAGTCCCCCAGCGCCGTCGGGGAGCCTTTGGCGAGAGATAAAAATGAGGCCCTAGAAAATGTATGGGGAGGGAAGTGTCGTCGGGTGAGAGTCAAGCGAGGGCTTTGGGGAATGGGGTTTTCTCCAGGAGAGGTCTAGCCGAGAGGAGATCGCTCCAAGGTTTTCAAGCGAGGCTTAGGGGAGCAGACATGACAATGACTTTTCCAAATGCTATAACTTGATTTTCAGGACTCAGTTTGACGCACCATTCGAATCATTGGGAAGCTAACGCGTGGACCTATAATCTGATAGAATTATATAAGTTATTTGATGTGTGATTCTAGTACCTATGTGTTTATGAAATTGAATTACTATATGCTGCCCTGCTAATATGTTCTATTTTAATGATGAAATTGATGATAATATTGTGAAGTTGTTGTAAAGATGTTATGATTTTATATATGACTATGTTTTAATGACATGCATTTCTAAGTATGTATACATGCTATGTGAAAATGATTTATGTGAATAATGATGCAATTGACTAGCCGTGGTCAAATTTTATGATGTTATTGTGCATCATGCATTCATAGCATTTTAGGACGGTGGTCCGCTTGTGATGTGCCTCAATCTCATTGTGTGGATTGAGTGTGTTTGTGATGTGCTCCTATTCCAAGAAGGAATTGATCCTATGGTGGGGATCATGGAGGGTGTTGAACCAGGTATTTATAAAATTTGATACCACATGCATTGAGTCAGATTTGTGCATTAACATCCTATGTAACATTGCATAATTTTGTTGGTGAATTATGATGTGATGACAATTGTGAGTTATGTGATTTTATGATATCCTTATGAATGAAACGTGACTAAGTGAATTGTGATGTACCAACGAGTACGAATTGTAATGAATTATGTATGTTGTGATATGATGATGTTTTGTATAACTACGAATCTTTTTCTTATATCTTTTGTAATGAATTGTGATTACTCACCCTTTCTATTTGAATGTTGCCTCCACATGGGTAACGTGTAAGTGACCAGGAGTAGTTGTAGAAGCGTTGAAGATAGCTTCGAAGAGTTTTATTAGTTTCATTATAATATTGGTGTCTTGCTCTGATATGTAACATCGGGTTGGGAACGCTTGTTTTGCGAATGATTATTATACTTTGACTAACTTATTTCTCGAGGTTTTCAGACGTTGAAAATGGATTTGAATCTAATTTATGATGAGACTAAATTATCATGAGCCTTGTTTATGAAGAAGTTTATTTTGTGACGATAAATCCGCTGCGATGTCTTAATTGAAGGGTTGAAGTATAACTTGATGTGTGTGTTGAGTTGACGTAACCTGTGTTACGGAGCAGGATTTGTAATGATGTTTTATGTAAAGTGTGGCACCCTTGAATTGGTGGTTTCATTTGATTTATTTTCGTAAATTATATGCGAAATATTTGTGGGTTTAGAATGATGTTACAGAGTTTGTGAATTGTTGTTACTTTACTCCCTCTCTCTCTCTCTCTCTCTCTCTCTCTCTCTCTCTCTCTCTCTCTCTCTCTCTCTCACTTTCGCAGTTCACATGTCTTGGATTTTACTTATGATAGCAACCAAAGAAGATATTAACCAAAAAAGTGTAAAGAATTGTAGATTCTGCCAGTGTCAACAAATAGAGCACATTTTGGCATTTTAAAATGCTTTTTCAGAAAGCGAATCATTCAAATTGAGCACATTTTTATGGCAATAGATAAACATCTTTGAAACAACAATATCCTGTGATGATACGATCATGTTGCGTACCATAATAACAACAAACAGAATATGGAAAAAGAAATGAAAATGAATCAATACAAAATACTTGTGTTGTGTTTCATTAGTGATGAAAAAGGACAATGGGTAGAGAATAAGATCCCTAACTATCCACAAAGCAATTCCAAATTAATACTATTGATAAAAATAGTAAATGCTTTAATCTTCAAAGTCAGTAGTTTCGCCTAAGAACTTATCTTAGTATACTAGTACTTGATATGAATGAATGAAACGATCCTTAAATTAATGACGAACAACAAGAGAAAATATGAATATATTAGTAGTTAAAAATGAATACTTTGACATATTCATTCCATGCATTTTCATCTTCAACATTGATCATGCATTTGTGCCATCCCAATCAAACCCCGCTTTGGCTGAGAATATCATTAATTATCCCATACCATCCTCGACAAAGTTTGATATGGTTTTTGACGTTCTCTCCTATAACCTGAACATTAAAGCGTGTAGACAAAACATCAGTTGAAGCGTTGTATGCTACTGTTTTTCAAGCTCCGTCACTTTGGTGGTCCAAACTTCTTTGATCTCTAAGTGCTTCAGCTAAAACACGCTCCATGTCCAAATTCCATGTGAAGTAACCTCTTACATCATCTTTCTTATTCCCAACATTTCTTTCATCGATCTTTTTTTCCCAATGACTTGCAGCTCAAATTTCTTGCATTGGCTAAACTAGAATCCATTTCTTGAAGTCAACTAAACACACATGGTAACAATCAAATCTCAATAATTAAGAAACAAAAATATATTAATAAGATATCAATCAAAAGTGGCCACACAATATATAAGACATTCATTAGAAATCAAAAGTAGCCACACAATAAGATGTCACTCAAATTTCAAATCAACAAGACATTCCTTAGATAACAAAAGCAACAAAATGAAAAATACAAACTAACAACTTCTAATAAAGGTCTATAAAAAATAAAAAGGAAATCAATCTAAAATCCACTAAGCCTAAGAAATATTTCTTCTCTCTTGATATTCAGCAAACATTTTCATCGCATATGTGTCGCGAAATATTGTCCACTCTTCAGTCACTTGAACATTTCCGACCTCATCCACACCATTAGTTGTTCCTCTTTCTGTTTGTTGGTTGGTTAAATCTTCATCAACAATAGATAAAAGATCAAAGTCTCGAGCCTCTAAAAATTGATCACTTTGTTTTTCATCTATTATGAAATTGTGCCACATGAAACAAGCATTAATAATTCTAATTTGTGTTTTTATATCACACTACTAAAAATAAGACATTTGGTTACAAGATTTTACATCAGGTATGAAGATAACTGATGTGAAAAATATTTATCAAAGAATTTTACATCAGACATTTAATTCCACAGATGGGAAAAACAACGCGATGGCAGTTTCGTAAATAAAACGAAATTATGTTATAAGGGATTTTACATCGGTCCATTAAGCAACCGATGGGAAATGTTTTGCTTCATGGGCCTTTATATCTATCCGTTAATAAAACCGATGGGAAATGTCTAGCAGTGTGGGTCTTTACTTCAGTCCATCTAAAAACCGATGGGAAATGTCTCCCATTATTTTCCCCTAAAACCCTAGCCTCCTTTCCAACCCAAAAAATATTTCGTTTTTCTTCTTTTCTTCTGCCGAAACGAACCAAATGACCCTGCGACCTCCTCCCTTTTGACCCTCCCTTCTCCGACAACACTCCCTTCTCATGTCTTCCCAACCAATCAGCAACACTCTCCGATCCACCCTAATCTCTCCGTTGTAAGTTCTCACACTCTCAAATCTCCCTATTTTTTCTCAATCTTCATTCATCATTTTCAATTAATCTCTTAATCTCAATTTCGTTTGATTCAGAGAGCAACCTTCAATTGAAGGAGCTCGTTCAATTTCCACTCAAATTGGTACCGTCATTTTTATCATTCTTTTTCGTTATTCTTTTGATTTTTGGATAATTTTGTTAGATTTAGGATGGAATAGGTCTGGAATGAATAGATTTTGACTGTGTTATGGATCTATGTGATTGTATAGTGAGAAATCGGATGAAGAGTGTGAAGAATATCCAGAAAATCACTAAGGCTATGAAGATGGTTGCTGCATCCAAACTACGAGCCGTTCAAAATAGGGCAGAAAATTCACGTGGTTTGTGGCAGCCGTTTACGGCTCTTCTCGGTGATGCTATCGGTATGTTGTTTTTCTTTTTATTATTTATTCCATTCAAAACTGATTTCACATTTGAAATTGGTAAAGATGGTGAAAAGTGAAAGCACTGATATTATTGTAGTTGGGACTGAAAACAAAAACCAAAATACCCCTTAGATTTTCAGGAATACGAATTGTTCACATGTTGTATGCTTATGGTATGTGAAGGCAATGTTTTTGCTTCCCTGATATTGCTCATTGTGGTTCTTTATATATGCACAGCTATTGATGTCAAGAAGAATGTTATTGATGTTTCTTCAGACAAAGGACTTTGTGGTGGAATCAACTCTACCTTTGTAAAGATAAGCAAAGTGTTGAGCAAGTTGAATTCTGGTAAGTTTGGTACTTTGGTGTGTGTATGTTTGGTGATGGCGGAAATTAGTGTTTTGAATTTTTGTCCATATCCACTCTCCTTGTAGTTACATCATAACATACTAATTTGATTTTTAGGGTGTAGAGTTCATGTATGTGAATTGATATATGAATTAGGAATGTTTACTGAAATTGGATGTAGTTTGAATTTGATGTTTCATGATTTTAGCTTTCTCTGCCATCTTCACCATGAAATGCACCAATTTGATGCCACATTTATAGTCTAAAATGTTTCCGAGTTAAGGGGCATAAACTGTTTGTTTGTTTCGGTCAATATAGTGCAAAACTGAATTCTGTTTTATTTCATATAGCCTGCTGCTCAGCTTTTGACTGTAGGGATGTTTCTGGATTTAAACAACAACCTGCAACTTGCAGCTTCATTTCCTCACGATAACACTACCGTACCTCCACCTTTCAAAATCCGGAATAATATTGTGTGTTTGTTTCTGTTTGCAGAGAAAGAATTTTTGTGTTGCTGTTTGTTCTCTTGCAAGTACCACATTATTCCGTTCTAATATAAAGAATGGCATATTAGAGCAGAGAAGGTGGATCCGCCGCTAAAGCCAAAGTCGCGACCATGAGCTATTGTCAAAGGCACGTTGCTCCGACCATCGTGATTATCACCGCGAGCACAGCCTCTCAACGTGTTGCTGGTATCATTTATTTTCTTTAGTTTCATTTATTTTATGATTGTTGTTTTCCGATTTAGCATGTTACCTGTTTGTTGATTGGAATGTTGAAGTTCTTTTTTCTATTATTTTATATATCATGTTTTGTTGAGTTCACTTAAGAGAATTATGTTTTATCTTCTTTTTTCATATGATGCTGTTAAGTTTTTTGTCAGTGTGGATTTATGAATAAAAGAATAAGTTGAAAAAGAATGTAAGAGTTATGAAAGAGAGAGTTTGATTTTCTTCTTGGATGTTGGTATTTTCAATCACATGCTGACATAGGGTTGTTTCTTTTGTTGCTTGGGCATAAGTCACGTAAGAGTGGTGGATGCTTGAGAAACAATTAATATAGATCTTGTTTTGAAATTAATATGTGTAAACTTTGATTTTAATGTGAGAAAAGTAGGAGGCTAGAGTTCTTCAAAGTCTTATGAGTTGTTGATTCTCTTTCTATTTACAAGCATAGAAATGAATAGTTATTGGAAGCAATTGACATACTCTCTCATGCATTTACGTTTTAAAAAAAAATGAAGTGAAACATTTGCTTTTAATGTTTATTTAATTATCATTTATCTTCACTTTAATTTATTTTAACATATATGTAATGCACATGTATCATGGTTTTCTAAGTTTTCTAACTTTTTTTTAATGCATCATGTTTAATAGCATTAGACTAAAGAAATTTATCTTGAAAATAGTTTGCGTGTGAATAGGATTTTAAGTCTAAACCATACATTTATCTATGTAGACGTAAAGTATTTAACCATATTTGATGGCTCTATGCAGTTTCAAAAATTTGTAGGAGTTATATGGAATTTTTTTTAATATGAAATTTGTAGGCTCGAGATACCCCCGCATTTAAGGTTAGTAGGAGTTATATTTGAGTTTTTTTTAGTAACATTTTTATTATGTTTAGTGATAACTATTTGATTTTATAATTAATAGGAAAAAAGTCGAAAAGGTAAGGAAAACGTGGCTAGGAATGTATACTCACATGTATTATCTCGTGGAGGGTATCGCTTGCTCGAGGAGACAATTAAAAATGAAAGGATATCATCAAGAGATGATGCTACATTAGATGATACAAGAAGATTTATATGATTTGCGACTCCGTTGGGCAAAATGTTTCTTTGAGTTATATAAAGAATAACTTTATGTTTCTCGTGGATGCGTGTTGGTTTTTCAAGTGCGCGAAAGGACTTAAATGGTTGGATATTTGTTATGTTATTATTTTGTAGTAGTAAACCGTGCGTAATTCTTTCTTATCATTTTGTACACTTGTGTATCGTAGATTAATACTTTTGTATATTTTGACGAATATATATATATATATATATATATATATATATATATATATATATATATATATATATATATATATATATATATATATATATATATATATATATATATATATATATATGCTATTTGGTGCAATTAAATGTGGTCTGTGTGTTGTGGGTAAAAATGTGCAAAATAGCTCTTTGGTCTGTGTGGTATTTGAATCTTATATGGAAAATTAGGTAAAAAAAATTACAGGCTAAAATGGAAAAATAGGAAAAACAACCATTATATGCTAAAAAACAAAAAACTTTTTACATCGAGCTTTGCGAAAACCGATGTAAAAAACACTCTATTACATCGGACTGAGCTGAAAACCGATGTACAAATTGATGTAAACACTATCTATTACATCGGGCCAAGCTGAAAACCGATGTAAAATGTGGCGTATATTTTTTTTTATAAAAAAATTGCATTATTTTTCACATCAGACCTATGAACTCAATCGATGTGGTATTATAATTTTCACATCGGGCCTTGACCTGATGTAAAATGTCTCAGACTTATTACATCGCCTGGCTTTACATCGGGCCTAAAACCGATGTAAAAAGTACTTTTCGCCCGATGTAAAAAGTACTTTCTGCACTAGTGTCAAAAAAAGAAGGAGTTCTTAATATACTCCATCTTTTCTTCAATATACCAAATGACCTTTCAATTACATTCCTTGCACTTGAATGGCAAAGATTAAACAATTCCTTATAATTTTCGAGGAGTGTTTCCAACCCACTCTTTGAGATGATATCTAGTCCCTCTATATGGTTCTAATAATCCAGGGCCATTTGTATATCCCACATCTACAAGAAAGTATTTACCGACAATGATTTTTTTTCAAGATAAAAAAAATCATATAGTTACATTTGATCCACTAAATAAAAAAATGGCAATTTATTACCGTTTGGAATTCAAAGACAAATTTGACGACGTAAAGCATTTTGCAATACCCGAGAATCTCATGCAGACCCTTCCCACCCCAGAAACACATAGATAAACCTTAAATCTTGATCACAAACTACTAACACATTTGTAGATATTTCACCCTTTCTATTACGGTATATAGGCATATCTTCTACAACAACTGTTACTAGAATATGTGTTCCATCAAGTGCTCCAATAGAATTCTAAAAACAATTTAAAAAAAGTTACTACAATTATAAATACCTAAAAAAGGTTAGAAGTTGTAAAACAAATTTCAAAATTACCTCAAACCATTTCCATTTATTTTCCTTAAGGTCATCTAGATTATTGTAGTGAAACTTCAAATAATTTCGGCTTACTTTCATAACATCTCTAAGGACATTATTGAATTGTCTACTCACTGTTTCTTTCGATATACAATAGTTAAAGTGTATGAATCTAAATTTTAGGTTATGAGCAAGGATATGCAAAAACATTGCCACAACTTTAGTTGTTGGGACATTTGTTGTCTTTACCAATCGCCCTTTTTCTTCTAAAATTTTACAAAGTTTAAAAAATGCCCCTTTACTAACTCTTAATTACTCCATGCCATCAATTTATGTTCCTCTGTATAAACGGTTAAGGAAATTGTGCCTTTCAAATTCCCAATTACGATTTGGTTCCTTAACAAAATATTTATAATTTTACCAAGCCATTACTCCCAATAACGTACGTAGTAACAACACTAACAACAATTAATGTTGTTTCCTCAAGCTCTTCCATTTCTTCTTCATTTATTTTACGCTTTATTTAAGTGTCGACTATACTAATTGAAAATTCTGGTATGACAGACTCGGATGTCAATCCCGATGTCAAGATATTTGATCTGTTATTAATGTAGCACAAGCAGAATAGAAGGATCCCCCATTATTTAATTACTCTTAGAAAAGAGTCAATGAGACCTGGGATCACACACGTTCAACATACATAACCAGATTATAATTTTTACATGGTTCTGTATAGGAACAGCTAACACTTCCGAACCTAATGTTATAAGCAAAGTCATAGCATTCATAAATGAACAAACAATGCAGAATATGAATAACACAGTTAATTGTTAACCCAATTCGGTCTAACTACATACTCTAGGGGCTACCAAGCCAAGAAGAAAATTCCACTATCAGTAGTACTATTTTATATAAACAACCTCTGGTTTACAGATAAACAACCTCTGGTTTACCTAGTCACTACCCAATGCAACCTTTATCTCATAACTCCATCCAAGATAAGAAAACCTTTGCTCACTCCCTGGTGATACCTAACTGTTACAACCCAGCAACAGCTATTTACACAATTAACAATGAACACATACTTGATCTTGCTTCACAGCTTCAATCAAGCTTACAGTACTCAACTCTTACCTACAAGTTTCAAGTGAGGACAATCACTTCTCTAACCTACAGGTTTCGAGAGGGACATGGAAGCCATCCCACAACCTGGGTGGTCTACCTATAGAAACCCTAATGACTACATCGTTAAAACCAGGTTTTTTATATTAAACTAGGTTACAAAAGTTTCCTATTTATAACATGATCCCAATTGGATTTGGGCTTACAAATCGCAGCACTTTGCTGTTACAAATATGCAGAAAATATTCTGCTACAAATAAGGTCTTTCAATCATGAGTTTCCTAAATTAGAAACTGCTGAATCTTCAATTTTCTGATCTGATTCTTCAATTATTCTTTTGACCTTTAAATATGCGCCACATAGGATTACATAATATTCACATAGAATATTCTGTATCTATTAAGTGCAAACTGAATCTTCCTTCCAGTTCTGCAGGCGCGATGTCATGAGTTGATGTCAAGACATTCCATCTAACATCTTGCTTAAACATGTTGTTTGTTTTAAACTTGCATGATTCACATTAATATTATGTTTTACTGCTATCATGTTTTAGCTAAACATAGATGCCAATCAGCCAATAAAAGCACCAACACTAATGTCCATTTCTTGAAATAAAGATTATGTTATGAGCACACGGGAGATAACATTCATTTTGTAAGTAAAAACAGTCATAACACCCTACATATTGATCACTAGAATTTAAAGATTAAAAAAGTGACAACAAAATAGCTACTACATATACAGGTAAACAAGATCCCTACTTATACTTATATTCAAATCAATTCTCTCATAATTTCTCAACAAATAAGTTCAATTTTTAGTTTATCAATCTGAAACAGTTCGAGTAAAAGCATCCAATTTATCTTTGTGTATCAAATTTGATTTGTTAATGATGAATATGTATCATCCAATTTGCTTAAATATCTTTGATACCACAAGTACAGTCATTACGTCATAATATAATTTTTATATCCTTATGAAAGTGATCAATGACAACTCCTTATAATATATGTAAGGTGTAATAATTAATTATAAAGAACATGGTTTTGTCAACACTTCAAACTAACATAATATTTTACGCTGTACCCGAATATAATTAAAAAATGCAAACTTCATGAGTGTATTTTGTAAAACTGAGTCAAATAAAAATGCTAAAGTCAAATTCTATGTTGAATTATCATTATATGTTTAGATGTAGTTCTTTTGAATTATCCAATACATTAAGATATTTCAGACTGTAGAGTATATGTTTCTATGCATGTCCGTTTCATGTGTTATTTTATTTTATTTATAGTAATCTTTATTGCCGAGTAAGTAGAGAAATATTGGCAGACTTTGGAAATTTTGTGATAGACCCTTACCAACACTCAGGCATTCTAATATGTGTCTATATCAAATTAATTAATATTGGCTTTTGCTTATAGGCTTTAGAAAATACTATGACATTCACTTTGGTTCTGAACTACATAAAACCTATTAAAACTAAGGGTATGTTTGGATTGGTGGTATGTGATGGAATGGAATAGAGTGAAATGGTAACTAATGAGGTTCCATTGTTTGGATTAGTTAATAATGGATGGAATGGAATGGAACATGATGGAATACATTCCATCCCATTCCATCCAATTCCCCCATTTTTGTTCCATCCAATTTGGGGTGTATGAGATGGAATGAGATATTTAAAAAAAAAACCAAACAATGGAGTGGGATATATATTCCATTCTGTTCTGCTCCATTCTTCTCCGTTACGTTATATTCCGCTCTGTTATGTTCCATCAATCCAAACATAGCCTATATGATTGTATACTGTAGACTCATTTTCGATGATAAAGTTAAACTTATCCTAGTACAATCTTTGTGATTAACCCATTAAAGATAATACTTGACTGGAGTGTATTCAATTTCAACCACACTATAAACATCTAGCTTGACTCCATATATGATAACTCAATAAATTCACAATCAAACATGTTCAGATTTTCATAGATTCTGTTATGACCAAAAAATAACTAAGAAACAGAATTGATTTCATAGAAACTCACTTATACCATTAAGACAAGCCATAAAATATATTAAACGCACTTTAATTACTTTTCGGTATGACTATAAAATTAGTATCTTCACTTAGAATCAAACCAATATTAATATTAATGTTGTGGTTATAGCAATACTCTCACCCACATCAACAGGAAAATACGACTTACAACAAATTAAAATCATAACATAGAGATATCACATCCAAACAACCACAATGCTGTAGATTTTACTCAACATAACCACAGTTTATGCAACACACAGCTATAATTTTCTTCTGCAGAAAAATGTTACTCCAACCTCAGTTTGAAACCACAAAACAAAATACCAATGTGTTTAACTCTTTTTCATGGATTTAAAAATAATAGTATTTATTATAGGTTGTTGAAAAAGGATGTAACATAGTTAGGAATATATTGGTAAAGAAATGATTAATACAATAAAGAATTTCAAATACCCTTTCTGTCAAATAAAGTACATATTGTTCTATTAGAATGACTATATCTGATTCTCAAGCCTACATCTATTCTATGGTAGGTAAGCAAAGTAGTGTTATAGCATTATTTACACATACCATGAAAACTAGTACACTATATTGTTGCTGTTGAGAAATTATTTAACTTTTTCCTAAAATACTCGACTATTTATTATCCGATTACACTTATTTTTGCCCCTGCAATAAATACTTGAAGGTATTATGTTAGATCCCAGCAAAACAGAAAAATGCAAGGAAGAAAAATAAGATGCAAGGAGTAAATCACAGAGACAACATGAATGAGATATCTCATTTCCATCATAAACAGTATATTAAAATTACATAGAAACAAAATGAATAGCACTACATTGTAACATATGTTTCATTTTCATTCTACCGAATCAAATCAACATCATATACTGATATACGAAGAGTAAGAACATTAACAAAAAAAGAACATGTAAAGCAGTGAGAATATGAGGTGCAAGCATAATGGATCGAAATAGGGATGAGTCAGAGTCAACTCGGATGTGAAGAGAGTACATGAGAAGAATACTCAGTGAGAAGTGTAACACCCCATTTCTACCCGACAAATATATATAAATCAGAATTTTTAAAAATTTCTCAATAAGCAAATGAGGCGTCACATAATCAAAAAAAAACAAATCAACTCGTCGCATAAAGCAGATACATAGCACCTTTGAAACAGAATAACTTATTTTATTAAAACACAGCGGAATCACTTAAACAAGTATTCAATAAAATATCTTCAGTTAATTTATCATTTTGTTCAACCAAGATAACACAATTAAACAATAACATCAAGAATGACATAAATCGTCCCCCCAGAGTGCTACGTATCAGAGCAACAACCGACTCGAGTAACGGCAACTAAATCTTCATACTTGAATACCTGCACGTTACCAATATAAAGGCAACGGCGAAACAAGAGAAAAGGGTGAGATATCAAATCATATAAGTGGGCATATGATAAATTGCATGCTAGGATTCAGACATATAAAATCATCACATCACAAGTATCAATAGCTACTATACACATCATACTTCTACAGTTCATTAATCTCACATACTTTTCATCACACAACAAGTCATAATCATGTAAATAGTATCATTTAATAAATTTCACATATTCAAGTAAGCACAAAATTCAATAGTATAATACTCAAAAGATTCAATACTATTATCCCAACTATATACACAATCCATCATTATCACATATTCACACGTTTAACCAACTATATATCAAAACATCACCAATTTCAATTATCACATCTCATGTACACATGACAATCACATAAATACATATATTCAAATATCACTTAACCTCAATGTGACTCAATGCAAGATATGTGACTCTATGCATGTGGTACCCAATGTGGACCCAAAGTTCCACCGCTTCCGATTCATATAGAATCTAGCCACGCTTCAGATCCGGACAAGATCAAAGCCACCAAATGTAAACATATAGTTTACCGCTTTCCGAATTCACTCTAGAATCCAAGCTCCGCTTTTGTTTCAAAGCAAACCACCTTTGTTTCAAGGCACACCATGACATGAATGCATGTACAATGTTGACAAACATATGCAATTAAGATCATCGCTACCATCTTAATATTTAGCATATCACAATAATTCAACTCGATGAATTATCCACCAATTGTACACAACATTCACAACACAATCATATCATTCACATATAAGAGGCCAATTAATCAATTACGATTCACAAAATCCAATTAACACTAGTAATCATACTATCTCATGTTAATTCTCATTTTGCCAATTATATATGAACATACACATTTAAAATCAAGCAATTAATCATTAAAATTAATGCTATCCAACTACCCACAGAGAATCAATATCAAAACAACATCATTGACATAATAATATATATTTCTCAACATACATATTCAAGCCAAAACACAATTACGGACGAATCCTCCAAAATACCGTAATTTACCGACAAACCGAATAATTGATCCAACTTCAAGTATATTTCAATCAATTAAACTCATTGCAATTAATTTAATTATTAATTTAACCAATTAATATCAAACTATATTAATTTAATTCACTTCAATTTCTACTCCATTTCCAATTTCTAGCATTCTATTGCTCAAAACCATTTTTATTGAAAAGAATATCACGCTAGCTTTCTAACGCCTCGAACGGAGACTCAAACGGAGTTACGGTTCAAAAGATATGAATTGTTAAGGTTCCAATGAAAAAAACAAACACCGACGTTATACACGGACAACTCTAAACATGTCAGAATTACTCAAAACAAATAAAAATATGACTCTTAATAATTCAAAACAACTCTGACAACTTATTGTCGACTCTAACAACTCTATTGACAACTCTAACAACTCTATTGACAATTCTATTAAATTATTATAATTTATTTATAAAGAATATTTAAACGAAACACAATTTCAGTCGATTCGTAAAATATCACAATTTCAACAAAAGAACACCACCACATTAATGTACTAATTAAACTTAGCTACCATGTAAATTTTCATCAAATTCTGAACAACTAATTATACCACTTAATTTGACTATTTCGATTAAACGAGACTGTTTCACATTTATGTTCCAACTTCACAACGTTTATACATCATATATGGTTTTAAGTAACATGGGCGTTGAACAGTAACTAGCATAGAAAGAAATAGAAACAGTAACTAGCATAAAAACCAAACTAGACTAGCATGCCAAGATAACTTTATAATTGTAACCAGCAAAGTAAAATTAGAAAACGATGAGACAAAGACTTGTGGGGTTGTGGCAATGGTACTATTTTATTGTATCTCCTTTGTTTTCCTAGTGTGCTTAAGCTGGGCAATTTGTAATGTGTGACATACAATGGCCGCGCGTCATGCTTAGAATGGAATGGAGTGACACCAGTGATGCTTTGGCTTGCCGTCCTTCATTGGCTTGCCGTCAGTTGGGTTTAATGGGTTCGCACAGTATCAACAGCAATTTCAACAATAATAGCAATTTACATAAAACAACATTTCATGGATTTATAATTTCTATCAACAATCAACACAAGATAATGCAATAAATCTACACACCCAATTCTCCACATACAATTATTCATAGGCCCCATTATAGGAAGAGAACCCCACTCTTACCTTATAAATAGAAGAAACTCAACGGGTCTTTAATTGCATCTTTACTTGACCTCATGAATGAAAAATCTTCAAGCTTCTTCTTCTTCTCCATAGTCTTGCCTCTTTCTCCTCTATTCTTGTCTCTTCATTATGACAACTCCCTCTTTCCAAAATCTCTAAAACCCTAATATAAAACCAATTGGGCTTAGTGTTTAAATCCTCTCTTTATTTAATATCCTCCAAAATCAATTTAGGCCCAATAAGAGATATAACTCAAATAATTAATTATATCACTTATAATAATAATTCCTTCAATATAATAATTCCGACTTATAAATAATATTATTCTTAATATTTTCCGACTATCCGACTTCAATTTATATAATTCCAAATACGCCCTTACATAACACCGACAATCCAAATTCGACTAAATCAAATATTTAAATCCTTCAATAATTTAATTAACCAAATTAATTAAATTCGGGGTGTTACAACTCTCCCCCACTTAGAATATTTTCGTCCTCGAAAATTGGCTCAACACCATCCAAACACAAACCTTGTATCCAAATATCAATCTCCAAATCGCGTTTGGTAACACTTCGATCACTACCTCTTCGTCACAACAATGATTCTCATGAACATAAACACATTACAGTTCTTACCAGTTTTGCAATAATCAACGACTCAATGCAGTATTCTGGCGCATCACACTTATTCCAACAGTCTGTCAATCCAAATATCAAGATAACTCATCTTTACCGACTTCTGGCATATAGTTTCTTACTCCCTCAAGCCTTACAACAACAATGTCACCTAAGGCTTCCGCTGATCAACTCTGATAATTCTCTTTTAAGTCACCATTCTCGATAAAATCCCGTCTACTTATATGGTTCACAAATTCTCGATTCAATACAAACTTTCTTCAATACTCATCTTCACATCGTTATTTACTTGATATTTCCAATCTTTCAATTTGCGACACTCGCTTGCATAAAACGTACCACACCGATTGTTAATCTCATCTAATTCTAACTCAACCTTCCTCCTTACCAAGCTACACAAACTGATGGACGACTATCTTCACGATAAAATATAGACTCTTTCTACACTATTAAGATAACAAGACACATCTATAACGTCCAACACGAGTTTCGTCTACCATTAACAATAGATCGAGGGTGATCAGTTCCCCAATTTGCCAATTAGTATCCGACAACCTTAGTGGAGTATAAATCGTTGTTACATCATAATAGTGTTCTTTCTGAATTTCCACTTAAATCCAATAACACGACGTAATCCAATGATTCACTTTGGGTTTTCACAACTCCTACAACATCTTACCTTATCAATCGATCTTGTCGATGAGACACCAACGTCCAAACATAATACAGAAGTCTGATTCATAATCACTTAGCATCACACAATTCGTTTCGTCTCAATCGAAGTCCTCCTCACGATAAACTAGCGATAGAAATTCCATACAGTCCTTCTTTTATACACACCGCCACTTTTGGCATCCCAAATACGACTTCTATCATTCCTAAGTCTGACTTTTTCTTCGCCACTACTTCACTCTTCCTTAAAAGTCATCAGTACTCAAATCATCTTTAATACCGAACATCTCGTTCTCTCATCTTAATCATCAACAACAAGTTCTGCTTAACTTCGCTTCAGACATTTGCGGTTATAACCATTCTTATTCAACAGGATTACACATTTCCATAAGGTAGAATACAACTTCACCTCTTCGTAGGCTCAAACGGTCTGTCTAACTGATACTCGAAACCCAAGATACAAATCTCTAACGTTATTCGAATTGTAAACATCAACGTCAAGCATCGACAATTTTTATGTTATCTCCCTAACTCCTCAAATAACTTCGACGACAACTACACCCCATCCCAACATCATCACGTCAAAATCAAATCTATTACGGTTGCGAAAATCATTCTTATAATACATTTCATCTCGTTATCTTTCTGACGCTTTAAACGGAGTTTAAATCAGATATCTGAAACTCAAGCTACGCGCATTCTCGAGTTCCAACTAAGGTTCGCGATTCACAACACTTCACACATCAACTACGTCCGTTAATCACTTATGCGAGTCTCTCATAAAGTCTACCGCAACCTCATCACTTTAACACTTGTCAAACACCGGCATTAGACGCAAAGGTTAAATGCACCGACAACATCACTGTCCTCAACCGTGCAGAACATCGCCACTTTCTAAATTCTAGCTTCCAAAATAATTCTTAACTTCACGTCGTTTCCGAATCCGGGTGACATCCAAAACTCTCAACAACACTTGCATCGTCGCTTGTCGACATCATACTGGACCATCTATTACAACAGAAACATCATCGAGAAGTAAAACTTCTCCCCCACTTGGAAACAAACCAATTCCTGCAACAAAACAAACAAGTATGGACAGTGTTTCACACACGTGTCATGTACTAAAGACTAAAACACTGACAACATTCAACTGTCGCACAACTCAACAGACTCGACAACTTGGCCGGACGGACGGACCTGCTCTGATACCACTATTGTAACACCCCATTTCTACCCGACAAATATATATATAAATCAGAATTTTTAAAAATTTCTCAATAAACAAATGAGGCGTCACATAATCGAAACAAAACAAATCAACTCGTCGCATAAAGCGGATACATAGCACCTTTGAAACAGAATAACTTATTTTATTAAAACACAGCGGAATCACTTAAACAAGTATTCAATAAAATATCTTCAGTTAATTTATCATTTTGTTCAACCAAGATAACACAATTAAACAGCAACATCATGAATGACATAAATCGTCCCCCCCAGAGTGCTACGTATCAGAGCAACAACCGACTCGAGTAACGGCAACTAAATCTTCATACTTGAATACCTGCACGTTACCAATATAAAGGCAACGGCGAAACAAGAGAAAAGGGTGAGATATCAAATCATATAAGTGGGCATATGATAAATTGCATGCTAGGATTCAGACATATAAAATCATCACATCACAAGTATCAATAGCTACTATACACATCATACTTCTACAGTTCATTAATCTCACATACTTTTCATCACACAACAAGTCATAATCATGTAAATAGTATCATTTAATAAATTTCACATATTCAAGTAAGCACAAAATTCAATAGTATAATACTCAAAAGATTCAATACTATTATCCCAACTATATACACAATCCACCATTATCACATATTCACACGTTTAACCAACTATATATCAAAACATCACCAATTTCAATTATCACATCTCATGTACACATGACAATCACATAAATACATATATTCAAATATCACTTAACCTCAATGTGACTCAATGCAAGATATGTGACTCTATGCATGTGGTACCCAATGTGGACCCAAAGTTCCACCGCTTCCGATTCATATAGAATCTAGCCACGCTTCAGATCCGGACAAGATCAAAGCCACCAAATATAAACATATAGTTTACCGCTTTCCGAATTCACTCTAGAATCCAAGCTCCGCTTTTGTTTCAAAGCAAACCACCTTTGTTTCAAGGCACACCATGACATGAATGCATGTACAATGTTGACAAACATATGCAATTAAGATCATCTCTACCATCTTAATATTTAGCATATCACAATAATTCAACTCGATGAATTATCCACCAATTGTACACAACATTCACAACACATACATATCATTCACATATAAGAGGCCAATTAATCAATTACGATTCACAAAATCCAATTAACACTAGTAATCATACTATCTCATGTTAATTCTCATTTTGCCAATTATATATGAACATACACATTTAAAATCAAGCAATTAATCATTAAAGTTAATGCTATCCAACTACCCACAGAGAATCAATATCAAAACAACATCATTGACATAATAATATATATTTCTCAACATACATATTCAAGCCAAAACACAATTACGGACGAATCCTCCAAAATACCGTAATTTACCGACAAACCGAATAATTGATTCAACTTCAAGTATATTTCAATCAATTAAACTCATTGCAATTAATTTAATTATTAATTTAACCAATTAATATCAAACTATATTAATTTAATTCACTTCAATTTCTACTCCATTTCCAATTTCTAGCATTCTATTGCTCAAAACCATTTTTATTGAAAAGAATATCACGCTAGTTTTCTAACGCCTCGAACGGAGACTCAAACGGAGTTACGGTTCAAAAGATATGAATTGTTAAGGTTCCAATGAAAAAAACAAACACCGACGTTATACACGGACAACTCTAAACATGTCAGAATTACTCAAAACAAATAAAAATATGACTCTTAATAATTCAAAACAACTCTGACAACTTATTGTCGACTCTAACAACTCTATTGACAACTCTAACAACTCTATTGACAATTCTATTAAATTATTATAATTTATTTATAAAGAATATTTAAACGAAACACAATTTCAGTCGATTCGTAAAATATCACAATTTCAACAAAAGAACACCACCACATTAATGTACTAATTAAACTTAGCTACCATGTAAATTTTCATCAAATTCTGAACAACTAATTATACCACTTAATTTGACTATTTCGATTAAACGAGACTGTTTCACATTTATGTTCCAACTTCACAACGTTTATACATCATATATGGTTTTAAGTAACATGGGCGTTGAACAGTAACTAGCATAGAAAGAAATAGAAACAGTAACTAGCATAAAAACCAAACTAGACTAGCATGCCAAGATAACTTTATAATTGTAACCAGCAAAGTAAAATTAGAAAACGATGAGACAAAGACTTGTGGGGTTGTGGCAATGGTACTATTTTATTGTATCTCCTTTGTTTTCCTAGTGTGCTTAAGCTGGGCAATTTGTAATGTGTGACATACAATGGCCGCGCGTCATGCTTAGAATGGAATGGAGTGACACCAGTGATGCTTTGGCTTGCCGTCCTTCATTGGCTTGCCGTCAGTTGGGTTTAATGGGTTCGCACAGTATCAACAGCAATTTCAACAATAATAGCAATTTACATAAAACAACATTTCATGGATTTATAATTTCTATCAACAATCAACACAAGATAATGCAATAAATCTACACACTCAATTCCCCACATACAATTATTCATAGGCCCCATTATAGGAAGAGAACCCCACTCTTACCTTATAAATAGAAGAAACTCAATGGGTCTTTAATTGCATCTTTACTTGACCTCATGAATGAAAAATCTTCAAGCTTCTTCTTCTTCTCCATAGTCTTGCCTCTTTCTCCTCTATTCTTGTCTCTTCATTATGACAACTCCCTCTTTCCAAAATCTCTAAAACCCTAATATAAAACCAATTGGGCTTAGTGTTTAAATCCTCTCTTTATTTAATATTCTCCAAAATCAATTTAGGCCCAATAAGAGATATAACTCAAATAATTAATTATATCACTTATAATAATAATTCCTTCAATATAATAATTCCGACTTATAAATAATATTATTCATAATATTATTTTCCGACTATCCGACTTCAATTTATATAATTCCAAATACGCCCTTACATAACACCGACAATCCAAATTCGACTAAATCAAATATTTAAATCCTTCAATAATTTAATTAACCAATTTAATTAAATTCGGGGTGTTACAAGAAGAGCGAGTTCGGAAGCCTTGAGTAAGAAGAGCGAGTTCAGAAGCCCTAACCAGAAGGAGAAAACGAGCGATTGAGAAGCTTATGAGAGGAGAGAGTATGAGATCTAAATCTAGAGAAGACACGCCATTAGAGAGAAGTGAGCGAGATTTGAAATCAATGCGCCATAGAGAGAACGTAGGAATTCACAATTTTATCAAATTAGGTGGAACTGTGAATTCTCCAAAATTAGTCATTGTAAAATTTCTAATAAAATTCCATTATTTTAAATTTCTATCATTTATTTATCCAAACAAGGGATTTGGATAAAATCGTTTTAAATTCCTTCATTAAAATACATTCCCTCATTAAAATACTTCATCCAAAGACACTCTTAAAGTCAGTTTGGTAAGACAAAATTTTAAGCTTATAGCTTATAAGCTCAAATGACAATTTAGACCCGTTTGGTAACGGTCTTGTCATCACGAGCTTATAGCTTATCTTGCTAGCTTATATCTTATTTTACAAACGCAATTTCAAATAGCATTTTAGCTTATAGCTTATCATTTTTTCTTCCTTTTTTATTCTTATTATTTTAACGAAAATCCACTTTTATCCTTTATAATTTATATTAATTTAAAATGAAATAAGTATGTTTTAAATAACTTTTATGTCATTTTATATTTATAAGTTAGTTGAACTGCTAATTTTATCAAACACTTCAATTAGCTTATCTGTTATCAGTCTCAACCATCAGCTATAAGCTATAAGCTATCCGTCATCAGCCATCAGTCATAAGCTATAAGCTATCTGATAGCTTATTAGCCAACCGCTATTTTTACCAAATATACCCTTAGTGATTGTACTAGGTCCAAAAGCTTATTGGGGATAGTGTCTAAATCATTTCACTAATACACCTAAAATTTAGTAAGTTCCGGAAACCAAATTCATCTCAGTAGTGTCTAAATCATTTCTACAAAATTTCAAAATGTATTTTCGAAGTCATTCTAGAAATGCATTTTTAGAATAAATTTACTCGTAAAATTAGAGTGTAACTCAAAAACGAATTAAATGTACTTGGTTTAAATTTGGGTCAAATACATTTATTTAAAAAAAGAAAAAACATCTTTTGATACTCTAAACAATGATCTAAAACATTTGTTATCATTTTTCAATAATTATATAAAAAACAACATTATTTATTATTTATTGGTTTTTTAAATTATAAGTACAAATTCATAAAATGGAAATGAAAAAATATATAAAAAGTAAATTAATTGAGCTGATGTATTTTATATTTCACAACTTCCAATAATTTTTTATTGGTTTTCTCACTATATGTAAAAATTCATAAATGGAAATTAAAAATGGAAAGAAAAAAAGTTATTTGACTTGATGTATTTTATATTCCTCAAATTCCAATTAATTTGTTATTGTTTCTTAATTTCCAATAAATAATTTAATATTATTGTTTAAAAAATGTATTTTTCTTAAAAAAATGTATTTTCCTTAATTTTTTAACGTATCTTTGAATTTCTTTTTTATATTTTTATTCTAATAAAAACATATATTAAAATCAAGGAGGAGTAGGTAGTTAAATTTGTAATAAATAAATATAATAATAGAAAAATAATTAATATTTTTAATTGAGAATTAATATAAGACAGACACAGTTTTTCAATATGATGTGTAATTTGATATGAATAGTGTTGTCGTTGAAATTAAAAATTAGCTAAAATATCAATTAATAGATTTCAACTCTAATTACTTTTTGTTTTAACGATTATAATGAGATATATCTGTACAATGCACATATATATGTTCTATTTAAATATTAATGGTAATTATTATAATTTAAAAAATATTAATATAAATAACTTTGGTTGTATATATAGGATGGTTATTTTGATGTTTAAATTTTCATAAAATTAATAAATAAATAAAATAGATCAAAAATAAAAAAATAAAAATAAAAACCATATATTAGAAATGAAAACAAACTATACAAAACTTTTGGAGCTTGTTTTAGGTCGTACTGAGCCTTTTGTAGTTTGAAAGCATGATTAGAGGATTAATGTTCTCATTAAAACAGAAATTATATGTCAGTTTGTGTTATCTTAAAAAAAAAAATTTGTATTCTTAAAAATAAAATTTTTGAATTTTTTTTAAAATATTAAAAAGAATTAATTCATTTTTTATAAATTGAAAGATTATTTTAACATCATGTAACTAAACATACATTATAAAGATTAAAACATAGTACAACTCATAATTTAAAAAAAAAAATGTATTTTAAAAATAATTTTTATGAAAAAAAATATTTAAAATAACTTTAAATTTAAATTTATGTGAATTTTGACATGAAAAAAAAGTTATAGTAAAAGGTTGAAATACTAAAAATAACTTTTTTTTTTTGTTTTAAAACCAAAAAGAGATCGAACCATGGTCCTCCCTACCAAATTCAAAATCAATCACCATTAAACCAACTAACAATCGGTACTAAAAATAATATTTTAAAAATAGCTATTTAAACTAATTTGTTATTTGAAGTTTCTTTTTTAAAAAATTATAATAATGTTTTTACCAAAATTATATGACATTATAAAAATCATTTAAAAAAATTAAAAAGTGAAAAAAAATTGACCATATATATATATATATATATATATATATATATATATATATATATATATATATATATATATATATTCATTAAAACTATTATTTTGTATTTATAATTATTCTCGTTGTCTAATCAAAGCCATGAGATAATATATCTAATTCAAAAGTATAATAAAATGACATGACAATAGATATAATTGATTTATTTTGTAAGAGAACTTATTAAAAAATGATAAATTCAATTTTATAACATCAATATAAATTCCTTAAACTTGGCAACTTTTCCTTCCGATAATCCCGTGAAGAAAACAAAAAATGTTTATTGAGATTAAAGCAAAGGTATTTTGGATTGTTGTGGTTGTTCAATTGTCCAAATTATTAAGATAAAAAAACTAGACCATATTTAACCACTTATGATTATCTTATCGAAAGCATACAATATCACAATCGTTGTCATAATTGAGTTGAATTAAATCTTGTTTTGGACGTGACATTAATATCTTATATGGCCGTCAAAAAAAAATGTTTGATGACTTTTGAAGTCCTTTTAGTAGTGTTGGTGACATTATAAATCTGAGGGTTAATACTACTTTATCCCCTGCCATATAAGCGAGATTCGGTTTACCCCCTTTAAAAAAAAACTTATTGGACAAACCTTGCAAAATAAAGATTCCATCAAATTTGACCCTGATCAGTTTTTTTGGCCAAGATTCTTAGAATCTTGCCTACGTGGCATTTTTGGTAGTGCTGACTGTACAGCACATTGCTTATGTGGCACAGTCAGCACTGCCACGTGGAATTTATTTTTTAATTTTTTTTTGAAAAATTTTTTTATTAATTTTTTTTAATAAAAATTTAATATTTTTTTTATTAATTTTGTTGATTTTTTTAAAATTTTTTTTTAAAAAAAAATTAATATTTTTTTTACGTTTTTATTTTATATAAATTATAAAAAAATTGAAAAAGAATTATAAAAAATTGGAAAAATTAAAAAAAATTTACGTTTTTACGTTTTTATTAATTTTTTTTTAAATTTTTTTTCCAAAATTGTTTTACTGTTTTTTTTTTAATTATTTTTATTATATATAAATTCGCAAGTATTTTCAAATCAGTAGGTAAATCCACATGTATTGTCAAATTCGCAGGTAAATCCGCATGTATTTTTAAAGGTAAATCCGCAGGTAATTTTAAATTCGTAGTTAAATCCGCAGGTATTGTCAAATCCGTAGGTAAATCCGCAGGTATTGTCAAATTCGTAGGTAAATCCGCAAGTATTGTCAAATTCGCAGGTAAATTCGCAGGTATTGTCGAATTCGTAGGTAAATCCGCAGGTAAATTCGCAGGTGTTTTTAAAGGTAAATCCTCAGGTATTATCAAATTCGTAGGTAAATCCGCAGGTATTGTCAAATCCGTTGGTGAATCCGCAGGTATTTTTAAAGGCGTGCGTAAATCCGCAGGTACTGTCAAATATTTTTTAAAAACGTAAAAAAATATTAAATTTTTTTTTAAAAAAAATATTATTTTTTTTTTTTAAAAAAAATATTAATTTTAAAAAAAAAATTAATTTTTTTAAAAAAAAAGTTAATTTTTTTTTAAAAAAAAATTAAAAAAATAAATAAATTCCACGTGGCAGTGCTGACTGTGTCACATTGCTTATGTGTTGTACAGTCAGCACTACCAAAAATGCCACGTAGACAAGATTCTAAGAATCTTGGCCAAAAAAACTGATCAGGGTCAATATTGATGGAATCTTTATTTTGCAAGGTTTGTCCAATAAATTTTTTTTAAGAGGGGGTAAACCGAATCTCGCTTATATGGCAGAGGGTAAAGTAGTATTAACCCTAAATCTGATAATGTGGATTGGAATGGATTCTCTTATCTTTCTTTTTTTTCCTATTTTTTGGCATACGTATGCACTTTTCCTACTGCTCATCCCTACTTTAAAGTAACACAAAAGTTATTCTTTTTTTGTGAGTGCAGAATTAGTGCAAAGTTTATTAGAACGTCTAAGCACAAACCACTTGTATATGCTATATGATTTGAATTAGGGCATGTTTGTTTTAGTTAAAAAAAAATATTCTTTGTATTTTTAAAATTAAATTTTTTTAAAAAAAATATTCTTTGTATTTTTAAAATTAAATTTTTTAAAATCGTTACATTAAAGTTTTTTTATATTTGTTTTTTTTAAAATGAAACACTAATTTTGATATCCTATAACATAAACATACCTTATTGAAGATCAAAATTGACTCTAAATTGCAATTTTTTTAAAAACATGTATTTAAAAAATGATTTTTATAAAAATTTATTTGAAATAGTTTCAAAATTAAGTGATTTTTTGAAATTTTGATGTCTAATTTTTTTTCATAAATAGATGGAATACCTAAAATCACATTTTAAGAATAACTATTCATACCAAATTTTCTTTTAAAGCTTTTATAAAAGATTTCTTTGTAAAATTTGTTTACACAAAATTATGTAACATTATAAAAATCATTTTTCTAAAAAAAATAAAAACAAATGGGCCCTTAAACACATCTTTTTATAACTTTATTATAATTGAGCTATGAGTTTTTCTCCTTTTTTTTTCTTGTGCTAGCGACACTTCACTTTGATACGACATCCAATTATTTTGTCGATCTAAAAATAGCAAAATGTTATTGTTTTGGGTTGGTCAAGTGCCCATTACAGTCGATTTAATTCATCGGTTGAATTCAACAAATGACACTCTTTTTATTGATACACATGTGGATTTTCACTATTGAACACCACATAAGAGAATGACCTCATCTTAACTGTTGATCACATGCAACGATTGTTTGTACTTTACGTCAAACAAAATTAAAACGGCTATAAATGTCTCCTCTAATATAAGTGCGAGTCTAAGTCATGTTTAGATATTCTTTTTCACACACTTACAAAATTCCACTTCATTCAGACATATTATCTATTCTTGACTCAAAGCATATGACCGATGATAAAATTTTATTCTCGTTTTGTCTCTTATACAGATAATAATAAAAGAATAGTCTTAGGGTTTGACACCGTTGTAAGTCCCTCAACCCAACGATTGGAGAAATCTTTTTGGTTAAAGGGTTAAAATATAATTTACTTAGTCTAAGTTAATTATGTGATAAATGCAATAGTGTAACGTTTGATTCTTCTGGTTACAGGGTTATAAAATCTAAATCAAACAAAACTCGATTTACGAATTCAAGAAATGAAAATATCCACACAATGAATTTAAATAAAATTCCTTCAAACGATGCATGTCTCCTGAGCAACGAGGATGAATCTTGGTTATGACATATGAGAATAGCCCACATACACATGGATAACTAGAATAAGTTGGTCCACAAAGATCTCGTAGATAGTATGCCAGACTTACATTATGAAAAGAACATATTATGCAATGCGTGCCAAAAAAATAAGAAAGTAAGGGCCTATTTTAAAGCTAAAAATATTGTTTCTACAAATATCAACCCTTATAACTGCTTCACATGGACCTCTTTGGCCCATCCAGAACTGTAAGTCTAGGTGGAAACATACGCTCTTGTAATTGTGGATGACTACTCTCACTACACTTAGACATTGTTCTTGTATCAGAAAAGAGACGTGCTTGTTGCCTTTCAAACACTAGCCAAGGTTATCCATAACGAAAAAGGAGTAAACATTGCATCCATCAGAAATGACCATGGTGGAGAATTCCAAAATGAGGAATTAGAAAAAATTCTATAACGAGAATGGTATTCTACACACCTTTTCCACTCCATGAAATCCCAATTAAAAAGGGATAGTGGAGAGGAAAAATATATCTCTAATAGAACTTATGATGATGATGCTCAATGAGACTAACCTTCCTAAATATTTCTAGGCCGATTTAGTAAGCATTGTTGCTATGTTATGAATTGTGTCTTGAAAAGACCAACTCTAAATCATATTCCATATGAACAATATAAAGCAAGAAAGACAAATATCTCTCACTTACATGTTTTTGGATGCAAATGCTTTATCCTTAACAACAGGAATGATAACCTCGAAAAATTTGATGCAAAAGCTAATGAAGGCATATTCATAGGATATTCCACTTCTATTAAAGATTTTAGATTATTTAACAAAATAACTCTAACAACATAAGAATCAGTTCATGCTACCTTTGATGAATCTAACCCTAAACCATTAGAAGTATAAGTGATCGATTATGCATGTATCTTGGAAAAGACGAATTTGGAGGAAAATGATCAAGAACCAGTTGAAGACCAAAACTGGAATCAAGTCTCATATGAAGAACTGACTCTAGATTAAATCATAGATATCCCACCATATCATCCAGATCTTCCAAAATAATGGAGATTATCAAAAGACCGTCCTATTCAGAACTTCATTGGATACATCTTAAAGAAAGTCACTACTCGACGATTCCTTAATCAAGTATGTAACTTTGTGGTTTTATTTCACAAATTGAGTCAAAGGAAATCGATGAAGCTATTATCGGTGAACATTGGTCTCTTTCCATAAAAGAATATTTAAATCAATTTTAACAAAATAACATTTGGGAACTCGTTCTCAAAGCTTCGGCTAATCTAGTGATTGACACCTGATGGGTCTTTCGCAACAAAATGGACGAAGATGGTAATATTTTAATATAAATCTAGACTCATTGCGAAAGGATACAATCAACATGAAAGAATAGATTTCGATGAAACCTATTAGAAACAACAAGGATGTTACTGGATTTTTCTTGCATCTTGAATTTCAAACCATTTCAAATGGATGTAAAAATTGTTTTTCTAAATGTCTACATCTAAGAGGAGGTATATGTTAATCAACCTTTAGGATTTATGAACTCGATATTTCCATATCATGTTTTCAAGGTTAAGAAAGCACTATATGGACTGAAACAAGCTCCTAGAGCTTGGTATGATCATCTAAGCAAATTCTTACTTGAACACAAGTTCCAAAGAGGGAAAGTTGATGAAACTCTCTTTACTAAAAAATCGAACATGACATCTTACTAGTTCAAATTTACATCGACAATATCATATTCGGTGCTACTAACGAATCCTTGTGCAAGGATTTTTTTGAATTGATATCGAATGAGTTGAAAATGCAAATGATGGGAGAGCTTAGATACTTCCTAGTACTTTAAATCCACCAGAATAAAGAAGTAACTTTCATAAATTAAGCTAAATATTGTAAAGAATTGCTAAAACGGTTTGACATGAAAAATTCCAAAGTAATAGCAACCGTAATGTCAACATCAAGCATCCTCGACAAGGACAAAAATGGCAAACCAGTGGAGGAAAGAAAATACTTAGGTATGTTAGACTCTATTATCTATCTAACTGGATCTCACCCTGATATCATGTTTGCTCTATGTTTTTGTGTTCGCTTTCAAGCATCCCCGAAAGAATCATATCTCACTAAGGTTAAACGCATCATGATATATCTCACTAGAACACAACAAATGGGTCTATGGTACCCCAAGGGAGCAGATTATGACTTAGTTTGGTACATTGGTTCTGATTTCGCTGGGTGCAGATTGGATATGAAAAGTATCAGCGATACGTATCACTTACTTGGAAACTCGCTTGTCTTAGGGCATAACAAGAAACAATCTAGTTTTACGAGTAACAATTGCTTTTAAATTATCTGGATGAAACAACAACTCAGTGATTATGACATTAATCTTGGATTTATCCCCATAAGATATGACATCACTAGTTCCATAAACCTCCCTAAAAGCTTGATTCTTCACTCTCAAGATAAACATATTAAGGTTTGACACCACTTTATTAGGTATCATGTTGAAAAATAGGAATGCATAATTGAATTTGTGACCTCATCTAATCAACTCGCAAATACTTTTTCAAAACCTCTTCATAAAGAAAGCTTATTTATTCCTAAGAACTGAATTAGGAATTCTAAATAAATCATGTATGGATTAGTATGTTTATGTACCTCTTCTCCTTCTTACTTTTACCTTTCTTTACTTTATATTTTGTGATCTATTTGCTTTAGTTGTTTTTCACCCTTTTTATCATGACAAAGGGGGAGAAGTATACTCCCTAGGGAAGTAGAGTATACTCTTTACTCATATGAGAGGGAATTTAACCACTCCAATTATATATCTATTTTTCCCCTCTTATAACCTCCTTGAGAGATGTGTTGTCAACATCAAAAAGAGCGGAGAATATGGATCTATGTGCTTTCAAGTATGAAGTTCCTTCCTGAAGTTTTGATGAAAATAACACGAAAGATTGCTGAAGTCGATGGTAATAAGTTTCCAACTCTATGATAATGGTAATAAAATTTGGATAAATTTCAATCATTGTCTAGCAGGAGACTCAAGATTCCATTTAAGTGCCTGTATTACCAATGTATATAAAAAGGATCTTTAAAGATAGGAAGTAACTCCTAAGAAACTAAGGAAACACACACACAAAACCTACTTTCTAATTATCAAATCTCTTAAAATGTTTTAAAGGTTGAGCCAATTGATTATGAAACTCTTAGCTTCATTTTAAAAGCATTTTTGAACTAACCAATCGATTGGTACCTTAAGCCAATCGATGATTGGAAAGACTTTTTTGAACTATCCAATAGATTGGGAAGTTACTATACTCCCAAGGGAAGTAGAGTATACTCTGTACTCATTTGAGAGGGAATTTAACCACTCCTATTATATATCTATTTTTTCCTCTTACCACCTACTTGAGAGATGTGTTGTCAACATCAAAAAGAGCGGAGAATATGGATCTATGTGATTTTAAGTATGAAGTTCCTTCCTGAAGTTTTGATGAAAACAACACCAAAGATTGTCGAAGTCGATGGTAATGACTTTCCAACTCTCTGATAATGGTGATAAAATTTGGATACATTTCAATCATCGTCTAGTAGGAGACTCGAGATTCCATTTAAGTGCTTGTATTACCAATGTATATAAAAACAGATCTTTAAAGTAGGGAAGTAACTCCTAAGAAACTAAGGCAACACACACACACACAAAACCTACTTTCTAATTATCAAATCTCTTAAAATGTTTTAAAGGTCGAGCCAATTGATTAGGAAACTCTTAGCTTCCTTTTAAAAGCATTTTTGAACTACCCAATCGGTTGGGACCTTAAGCCAGTCGATGATTGGAAAGACTTTTTTGAACTACCCAATAGATTGGGAAGTTACTATACTCCCAAGGGAAGTAGAGTATACTCTCTACTCATATGTGAGGGAATTTAACCACTCCTATTATATATCTATTTTTTTCCTCTTACAACCTCCTTGAGAGATGTGTTGTCAACATCAAAAAGAGCGGAGAATATGGATCTATGTGCTTGCAAGTATGAAGTTCCTTCTTGAAGTTTTGATGAAAACAACACCAAAGATTGTCGAAGTCGATGGTAGTAACTTTCCAACTCTCTGATAATGGTGATAAAATTTGGATACATTTCAATCATCGTCTAGTAGGAGACTCGAGATTCCATTTAAGTGCTTGTATTACCAATGTATATAAAAACAGATCTTTAAAGTAGGGAAGTAACTCCTAAGAAACTAAGGCAACACACACACACACACAAAACCTACTTTCTAATTATCAAATCTCTTAAAATGTTTTAAAGGTCGAGCCAATTGATTAGGAAACTCTTAGCTTCCTTTTAAAAGCATTTTTGAACTACCCAATCGGTTGGGACCTTAAGCCAGTCGATGATTGGAAAGACTTTTTTGAACTACCCAATAGATTGGGAAGTTACTATACTCCCAAGGGAAGTAGAGTATACTCTATACTCATATGTGAGGGAATTTAACCACTCCTATTATATATCTATTTTTTTCCTCTTACAACCTCCTTGAGAGATGTGTTGTCAACATCAAAAAGAGCGGAGAATATGGATCTATGTGCTTGCAAGTATGAAGTTCCTTCTTGAAGTTTTGATGAAAACAACACCAAAGATTGCTGAAGTCGATGGTAGTAACTTTCCAACTCTCTGATAATGGTGATAAAATTTGGATACATTTCAATCATCGTCTAGTAGGAGACTCGAGATTCCATTTAAGTGCTTGTATTACCAATGTATATAAAAAAAGGATCTTTAAAGTAGGGAAGTAACTCCTAAGAAACTAAGGCAACACACACTTACACACACACAAAACCTACTTTCTAATTATCGAATCTCTTAAAATGTTTTAAAGGTCGATCCAATTGATTAGGAAACTCTTGGCTTCCTTGTAAAAGCATTTTTGAACTACACAATCGATTGGAACCTTAAGCCAATCGATGATTGGAAAGACTTTTTTGAATTACCCATTAGATTGGGAAGTTAAGCCAACCGATTGAAAGAAGCCTTAGTGATTGTATAATCAATTATGATCAATAACTCTTTTTCAAAACTTTCCAAAATGGGCCAGAATATTCAATTATTTTGCTCATTCGATTGATTGGGTTTATGAGCTAATTTCGGTCATTAAAAATGTCCATAGATCTTTTCCTTTTTTGGATTTCCTTTTCTTATATAAAGGAAGGTCTTGTCCTCCTCTCTTCATACCTTTTTCTAAATCTCTCTATTTTCTTTAGAATTTATTTCTCTCTTTAAAAATACTATTCTCACTTAAATTGCTTTAATGCCTTTGATGTGAAAAGCTACTTATGAGGAATTGTGTTGGTGTCTTACTATTGTTATAACTCTCAAGGGCGCGATACTCTCAAATAATCGAGTTTGGTTTTTGAGATAAACCAGTCATAGATTCCCTGTTTTATTTTTAAAACGTTGTTGAATTTTTTTTGTTTGGTTATTAAGATAAGCCTGGAAAATCTCCACTTCTACAAATAATACATTTTATGAAATTTATTTTACCTCACAACCGAGGTATAATTCCTGTATGCGTCATGTTTTTTTTTTCTTTCTAAAATTACAATATATTTCGTCGGTTGTGGTAGATAACCGAGGAGTAAAATAATTCTAGGCACATACTTCAAATCCCAACAACAACAATTTATGTTTTTATTTCATTAAATATGGCACATTCCTTCATATTTTATTTTTAATCCAAAAATAAGTCAATTTTCACCTTAGTTTTATTTCACAACCGAGGTGAAATAGTTTACTCTTATTATATATAGCTTAGCTTGTAACTTTAGTTTCACTTTCTTAAAACAACAGACTCAGAACTATAACAAAGAGCACTAAATACATATCATCTCTAGAAGGATGATATGTGTTTAGGGCTCTCAATCGATACTTTCCAGAATGAAAGACGAAATCATTTCTTTCACTTCTTCTTTACATATCTGGTACATCAAACACCACTACTTGTGTTACATTGTTATTGTTATTATTGTTGTTGTTGTTGTTGAGATCCTAAACCCTAAAGGTTTAATCTTGTTGTTGTTTTAATTGAGATTACATGTTATAGGATGTTGTTTTTGTTGAGATAAGCAGGTTTATTATTGATGTTGATGTAGTTTTGTTGAGAGATTAATTTTTTTGAGTTGTTGTTTAATGTTGTTGTTTAGATTGAGATTGAATGTTAATGTTGTTGTTGTTGTTTATTGTTTTTTTTTTTGAGTTGTTAATGTTGTTATTGTTGTTGTTGTTTAGTTATTATTCATAACAATGAAAAATTTAGATTGACAGAAAATACAATTGAGTTTATCATATCTAAAGTCGATTATTTGTTTCACTAACCCCTCTTTGAACATATAACCTATTCAATTGATTTTGAAATTATTAGTATGAAAAATTATGTTGTATTTGAAAAACATCTTACACGAATTAATGTTTTTCAAACATTTTGTAACTCATCATTCATCTGACATTCTTTAATGGTTAAAATAAATTGCAATTCTTCTAGTAATCGTTCAATGAAGAACTTGAAATATTGAACGAGATTCGAACCATTAAAAAATGAGAGATGAATGATGAGTTACAATATGTTTTAAATCATTGATTAGTGTAAGTTGTTCTTCAAATATAGCATAATTGTTCATATAGTTATTTTGTAAACCAATTTAAAAAGTTATGTATTCAGTTAGGGTTTGGTGAAATAAGAAATTCACGTTAGATATAATAAACTCAGTTTTGTTTTACCTGTTGTTTAACTGTCAAAACCGAGGGAAATATGTTTTCTCCATTTAAAAGTTCCAAAAAGGTTATGGCTAGGGATCGAACCCATGACCGTTACACCTTACCTGTTGGTGTCACACCAACTGAAAGGTAATATGGCGCATTTTTTATGACTCCATTCGTTACCTCGCATATTAAAGGTAACACCTCATATCCAACCAATGTTAAATGTGTTTTTCTATAGTAAAGCCCTAATTGGTTCGTTGGCTTAGTTTGGGTAAAAGCTTTTGTTTTGGCTAGGGATAAACTTTGTAAAATCTCAAGATCAACTTGTATCAATGTTCGTTGGCATAACCTATAAAAGCTTAAGTTTATAGTCAAAATCTCAAGAAGATCTCTTGGGGACAGGAGTAGGTCAATGTTCAGATGAACTTGGATAAATCACCGGTGTCATCTCTCTAAGCCGTTATCTCTAAGCACTTGGTGGGATTCAGCCACATGTTATAATTCCTGGCCGACCCTAGGATATCTTATAAGTAAGTTGCTTGCTCCCTTTTTTTTTATGTCTTCATGATTATGTTGTCAATGTAAACCTCTAGGTTGGGTCCTATTTTCTTTGAGAGCATCGTATCCATAAGCCTTTGATAGATGGCGCCAGAGTTCTTAAGCCCAAAAGGCATGACGTTGAAGTAATTATCATGGTTGGACATGAATGTCGTCTTGGGCACATCGATAGGATACCTCTTAATCTCGTTGTACCCCAAATAAGCGTCCATGAAACTCAAAGTTTAATAACCCAAATATCCATCAATCTAGTGATCTATGTTAATTACTTAAACAATGTATTGATTCATTTCCTTTTTGGATGAGGGCTTCTGTATTTTAAAGCTTTTAATTTATTTAAATATGTGCTAATCGATTAAATCATTTAATTTGGCTCCTGGATCATTTCCTTTTTAGCCAAAAAATTTCTATATAAAGGAGGGTTCTCTTAGTTTCATTTTAACACCATATTTTTTCAATTGAAACCTCTTTATCATTCTTCTACTCTCTTTGTTTTCATAAATTTCTTTTTCACGAGAATAGTTCTAATGTTGAAATACTAAAAATTCCTTTTGAGAGTTGTGTTTTAACTGGTGTTCTGCTTAATCTTATTTATTCAAGAATGTGTTACTCTTGTGAATTATGTTTGCAAAGGATGCAAAAAATTCCAAGCTAAACCTAAAAAATTCATAGGTGAAGATTCTGGAGCTAATTTGTGTAAAAGCTCTATTTATTTGTTGTTAAAGGTTCGTGGGTTTGATCCTGTTAAAGTTCAAGTCTCATTTTAGTGGAACTCTCAAGAGGAAATTCTTAGGTATAGGAGTAGACAAAGTTCTTAAGCCTTACCTGTATAATTTATTGGTGCACTCTCTTTTTCTCTTCTTATTTTATTTTCAAGTGTTTATCTTTTTTCCGCTACGTATCTCTCTTCATCTCCATCTTCTTTTACCTTACTTATATCTTCTAATATAAACCTTTTTCAGAGAATAAAATATGTTATAAATTAACCATGAATTTCAAATACCAAAATTCACCCCTCCCCCTCTTGTGTTTGGAATCACTTGGTCAACATTTTATTCTCCTCTCATGATAAGTCTAGATCTAGCTTCCATAGCTGCAAAGAGGTGTTTAGGAGTGAAGATAGTGGAAATTTTAGACGATAATGGACCACCGCCATTAGATTCAAGTGAACCTTTAGATGTTATACCATCTTCGTCCCCACCACCTAGTGTAACTTGTCATCAGAGGTTAGATGTGATATTATTTCTTCCACGTGACACCATGGGTATGATTAAACTAGGTTTCCAGACATATGAGTATCTTGTGCATATTTCCCACCTTACATGTAGTGTACTTGTTTAGATTTGTACATACTTTATAACTTGGTGTATTAAATAAACTACTTATAATTTCAAATTTGTTGTATTATATAAAAAAATTTACTTAATTATTTTCTTCACGAACATACACGTGGCAAGTGTAAGTTATGTTGGACAAGAGACTTCAAACACAAGAGAGGCTGAATTGTGGTATTCAAAATTAGTAATTAGTTTTAAGGTTTTATTACTTAGAAAATAAATTGTGTTAATATCATTCGAGATCAGAAAAAATTATCAACAAACATATAAAAGCAGTTGTCATACCCCAAATTTGTCTTATCCTTTATCAAAGTATATGGATTGTATATTTCACTATTTTCATATGCACATGTCCTCCTTTAGGTCATACAATACATCATGCATTCATTGGATTTTACTATGTCATTGGGATCAAGGACCAGAACTAGGGTTTTCTTCAGATTCAAGATCATCAAGCAATAAGGTGTTCAAGGATCATCATTTCTTAAGTTCATTTAAAAGCACAAGGGTTCATGAGATCATAAAGGTTGAGACCCACATCATCAAGATCATAGACTTTGCAAATCATCATCAAGTTACAATGGCATCTTCTTCAAGAACATCAAGTGCTAGGGTTTCATTATTTTGTTTCAACTGAGTATGCTTAGAATTAGGGTTTTGTTGATTCTCAACATCTTAAGTCCTCTCTTCATTTCTTCAGTGATGTGCATCTCAAGACAAGTGGATAAAGGGTTCTTCAAAGTTTTGTCTTGTATTGAAGTCATCAAATAAATAAGGGTTTTGCTCAAAGCAAAGGATTTAATCATGGAATTGTTAATGGTGTGAGCATGGATGGAGGTTTTGTTCAAGACATCATCATTTCTTTCATTTTCTCATTACTTATGGGGTGAAAAATGGAATTATGGTTTCATTGGTTTGGGGAGATGATTTGAATATTGGTATAATTGTCTAATTTGTTCAAAATTATTTTAAAAGGAAAACTTCATTTGGTTGGAACAAAGCTTAAGCCTTATTTTCAAGGACATTAAATATTGGTAAAAAATATACTATCCCGTATACCAAGTCCTCAAGAAGCCAAATATAGCCAAAAGAATGGTGCCTTGGGCAATCAAGCTGCCTAAATATGACATCTAATATATTTTATGAGGAAGAACCAAGTGACAAGTCTCGACAAGATTTTTGGCAGAGTTCAACACACTGATTAGTGAGGTGGTTTCCCCCGCCTGGATCCTTTCAGTGGACGGAGCCACTAACATTAAATGAAGTGGCACTGGGATATTGTTGGAAGCACCAGACGATATATTGATAAAGAAGTCATTAAAGTTTGAATTTAAGGATAATAATAATCATACCGAATACAAAGCTCTCATCACCGGTATGTCCCTCTCCCTGAAAGTAGGCACGTCGACTCTAAATGCAAAGAAAGACTCTCAGTTGGTGGCAAATCAAATTTCCTATGAGTACCAAATGAAGGAACCATGACTCATCAAATATTTGAAGAAGGTGTGTGAGTTCTTTGAGCGTTTAAATTTTTTTGAGATGATACATGTGCCCAGAGAATAGATTTTTAGGGCAGGTCTATTGTCCAAGTTGGCTAGTTTGAAGATAACAATGTTTAACCACATTGTAATACAAGAGACACTTACCACCCCACACCTAGAGGAAGGGGAGGCAAACGCTATAGATATCGCCCTGACTGGTGGTTGTATGGAGCAAATAATCCATTATTTGTGATAAGGAGAATTATTACATGACAAGGTAGAAGCAAAGAAACTCCGCAAGCATGCACAAAAACATGTTCTTATATCAAATTATATTTATAAAATAGGAAGAGATGCTCGTATGTTAAAGTGCTTAGGGGAACATGAAATTGCCCTGGTCTTAGCTAAAGTTTATCAAGGGGATTTGGCAGCCATATTGGTGGGCGAGCTTTGGCCCACAAGGTGTTAAGAGCAGATTACTACTAGCCTTCACTAATGAAATAGAGTATGGATTTCGTCAAAATAATGTGAAAAATGAAAGATACATGTTAATTTACACCATGCGCCAATTGAACTCCTCCATTCTATGATGATGCCTTGTCCATTTTATCAATGGGGTGTTGACATTCTTAGACCATTTTCTATAGCTCCTAGTCAACTAAAGTTTTTGATTATTAGAGTATACTACTTTACAAAATGGATAAAGGCATATTCTATGTCCAAAATCACGACAAAAAGAGTTTGTTGCTTTTATTGGCAGATGATTATGTATAGATTTGGTTTACCAAGAATTATTGTTCCAAATAATAGAACATATTTCGTTAGTACTACCATGATCGATTTTTTCAAGAACACGAGAGTACAAACCAAATTCATATTTGTTGTTCACCCGTAGGAAAATGGATAAGCAAAATTGGCCAATAGGGTGATATTGAAGATCAAGAAGAAGCTACATGATGCCAAAGTGCTATGGTCGTATCATACCACCTCTCACTCCACCACTGGGGATTTATGCTAATGTATGGGACAGACGCCATGCTTCCAGTCAAAATTGACACGTTAACATGATGACACTCCCAATTCAACGAAGAAGAAAACAAAGCAGGGTTAAGATATGTCGCTAACCTAATTAAAGAAATAAGGGATGCCTCCCACATTTGAGAGTTCACTTCTAAACAAAGAACAACCAGAAGATATAAATCCAAGATAATTCGAAGAGAAATGAAGGAAGGTGATTTAGTGCTTCGACAAGTGGTATTGCCCACCCAATAGGGGAAACTACAATTTAACCAGAAAGGGTTGTATCGTATACACTAGAAGCTGCCTAATGGCGCCTACAATCACGAAGAAATAGATGGAGGACTCATTCCCAAAAGATGGAACTCAGTCAATTAAAGATATGATTAAAGTTGATTGGTAGGAAGGCAATCACCTAGTTACAAAAACTCCTATAAAAGATTTTGATATTCGCAACAAGTTATTATGATTTGACTATTTAACTACATTGATGGACTTCTAGAGAAATATCCTTGCCTCCCTACAAGGTAATTACATTGCTGGACTCCCACAAAAGATTATTGCCACCCTACAGAGTAATTACATAATTGGACTTCCACATGAAGATCCTTGTTGTCGTACAAGGTAATTACATTGTTGGAATTCCACAGAAAGATCCTTTCTTCCCTGTAGGGTAATTACATTGATGGACTTCCACAAGAAGATCCTTGCCGCGCTATGGGGTAATTACATGATTGAACTCCCATATGAAGATCCTTGCCGCTCTACGCGATAATTATATTGTTGGACTTCCACAAGAAAATCCTTTCTGTCATACGGGGTAATTAAATTTTTGGATTACCATAGGAAAATCCCAGCCATGTACGAGGCAAGTATGTTATAAAGAGCTTTTGAATCCTATGTGTATGTGTGTTTATGTGTGTATGTGCGTGTGTGCGTGTGTGACAAATAACAAAAGACCATAAAGGAACTACTGAGGTTCAAAAAGGTACAAGTAATACCAGAGCTCGAGCCCAAAAAACAAAGAACAACATGAAAACATTAAGGCTAAACCAATGTCCAAAGCCTAATCACAAAAATTTATAAAATAGATTAAATAGAAAGAAGGCTAAAGCAAGGTATCATCTCATATAGAAGAAGTTATATTTTAGCCAAAAGAGTCATTAGTAACAGAAAAGTATTTTTCAGAGACAAATAAACCATATAAAGATCTCATGCCAAATAGATGTAACAAAATTACTAGTCACAAATACGTGAAGAACCAACTCTAAAAGACCTTGAATATAGAGGGCACAAAACACTCTCCAAGTCTACTAACACTCTGCAATTAAAGTGATTTATATTTTGGTACATTTTTGTAAAACTGATTTGACCATTAAATTTTAATGTAAAATTACATTTAAATTATAAATTATAAACACAAACAAGAATAATTCTAAAGACAAAATCAATTTTAATTTTAAAAAATCAAATTACTCATAATCAAATATACATCTATAAAATCACTTTTAACTCTTTAAAAAGAAAAATGAAAATACACATAATGGCTTACAACTATCTTAACCATTTTTATTGGTGCAGAAAAATATTTCAATGCAACATTTTGGTTTAATTGTAATTTTAATTTCCCTATTATTTTATTTTTTTGGGTTTTGGTCCCTCTATTTTAAAATCTAAAATTTAATTCCTATATTTTTGTTTTTTTAAGATTTTGATCCTTTTGCAAATCCGAAGACAATTTTAAATGAAATGGAACTCACATTGATGACATGTTCAACATAAATTTTATATAAAATTAAGTTCAAAGAACTGTTCAATGTTGAACTGGCACTGACATATTATCAATGTGAGCGTCATTTTATTTAAAATTGTCTTAGAATTTGCAGGGGACCAAAATCCTCAAAAAAACTAAAATATAGGAATTAAAATTCTAAATTTTAAAATAGGGGGACCAAAATCCAAAAAAAGTAAAAATAATAGAACGATCAAAATTATAATTAAACCTTTTTTTTTAATTTAAAAAGCATATGATTTATTAGAAAGTGAGGGAAAAAACAAAACAAGTAGATAACAATATTTTCGAGTTATCCTAAGACTTCTTTTAGATTGGTTTCTCCTAATATTTTTCCTACGGCTTAAAGCCTTCAAATTTTTAAAGATATACTTAAGAGAAAAAGAAATATAAAAAAGAGAAATCTAAAGAAGGGGACAAGTGAATATCCTAATCAAAAGTTGATAGTGGTGATGATGCATGTGCATCCTTTATAGGTTAGATGGGAAAATAAAGAAGGCACGGACATTATAATTTATGCACAATTTTCAGAAATTCTCAATTTTAGGCGTCTCCATATAAACTATTCTGACCTTATCTAACACATCATTGTCTTTAAACAAAGTTCAAGAAATGTTGCTGAAAGACATAAATTTGTTGCTAAAATAAAAGGAAACAGATAGTCAACAATTTTGCCGTCTACTAGTATTGTTCACATTCAGTGCAATTTATTTAAAATGTGTCTGTGTGTTATGAAGTAGGGATGGCAACGGGTGCCTGCGGGTGCGGGTTTTATACTACCCAAATCCGCATCCGAAATTATCACCCGAATCCGAACCCAAATCCAAATCCAAAAGCTATTCGGGTGACAAAATAACACCCACGCCCACACCCGTTGGATTCGGGTTTTTTCATCCAAACCCAAACCCGCAACAAAATACATAAAATATATTTTTCCTACAATTTTCTTAGAGCATCTCCAACCGTGAACCTATTTTTGGGTTCCTTGTGGGACCTATTAAGCCACGTCAGCTTGAAGCAACTCAACTAAATTTTATCTCCAATGGTGCAACTCTGAAGAACCCATATTGGGTCCCACAATTTTACTTTAGTTATTAATATTTTATTCATATTAAATTTTATAGTAATTAAAATAATAATTTAAATTATTTAAATTAAAATTGATATAAAATAAATAAAATTCAAATTGAACTTATAATTTAAAATGATAATTAATATTAATCTCAAATACATGACATATAATTAAAAACAATAAAAATAAATAACATCACATAATAAATTAAACTTAAACTTCATCATCTACATGTCCAAAACGTTCCCAAATATACTCGACTAAATTTCCTTGAAGTTGACGATGAACTTGTTTTTCTCGAATACTTGCTCTTCTTTGTAGTCTTGTTGCAAGATTCGGATGAGGACCGCTAAATGTTTCGGTTGTTGAGTTGTTGTCATCCACATTATCATAAGAGTAATCAAAATTACCTCCATATGTATGTCGTTCGTCTTCAACAATCATGTTGTGCAATATGATGCATGCATATATGGTATGCTTGAGGGTGTCCATGTGCCAAGCACGTGCTGGGCCACGTATAATTGCAAATCGAGATTGAAGCACTCCAAATGCCCGCTCCACATCTTTTCTAGCTGATTCTTGATGTTGAGCAAATAACTTTTTCTTTTCTCCCTGTGGCATTGAAATGGTTTTGACAAATGTAGCCCACTCAGGATATATACCATCTGCTAAATAATACCCCATATTATATGGTGTCCCATTGATTGTATATTGCACATTGGGAGCATGTCCTTCCAAAATATCGTTAAACACATTAGATTGGTTTAACACATTAATGTCATTGTTTGAACCTGCAATACCAAAAAAAGCATGCCAAATCCATAAGTCTTGTGATGCCACTGCTTCAAGCATGATTGTGGGCTTACCATGATCACCTCGACAAAATTGTCCTTTCCATGCAACAGGACAATTTTTCCATTCCCAATGCATACAATCAATAGAACCCAACATACCTGGAAAGCCACGTGACTCTCCCATTTGTAAAAGATGTTCAACATCAGTGTTGTTAGGCTTTCTCAAATACTCAGCCCCAAATACAGCATTCACGCCCTGAACGAATCTTTGTAAGCACTCAATTGAAGTGCTTTCACCGATTCGAACATACTCGTCTACAATGTCAGCAGCAGACCCATACGCCAACATACGAATAGCAGATGTACATTTCTGCAATGGTGAAAGACCCATTTTACCAGTTGCATCGACCCTCATTTGGAAATATTCATCATGATTTCCAAGGGCATCTACAATTCGAAGAAATACATGCCTATGCATTCTGAACCTTCTTCGGAATTGAACATCTGTGTATACTGGATTTTCCGAGAAGTAGTCATTGAACAATCGATTATGCCCTTCTTCACGACCTCGATCTATCGTTGTTCTTTTCTTTGGCCTAGAGGAACTTCCAGATTGAAGTTCATTCTGAGGCTCTTGTTCTTCATCACTGTCGTCCATAAATTCTTCTTCAACCAAGTCCCAAAATTCTTGATCGTAATCATCTGAATTGTCTGAATCCATTTTAGTAAATAATGAGAGAAGAATAAGATGAGAATGAGAAAATAATGACATAAGTGGTAGTATATATAATAGTTTGAATAACGGCTAGTTTGAATAACGACTAGTTTGAATAACGGCTAGTTTGAATAACGGCTAGTTTGAATAACGGCTAGTTTGAATAACGGCTAGTTTGAATAACGGCTAGTTTGAATAACGGCTAGTTTGAATAACATAATATTTATTATAATTTAAAGTGGTACTAATGACCATGTTACATAGGTGTTGATAAATTAAAATGGTACTAATGACCATGTTACATAGGTGTTGATAAATTAAAGTGGTACTAATGACCATGTTACATAGGTGTAGATACTAACTACATTCCATATTTTTTTTTCATCTTATTACAATATTTTTCATGAATATCTCGCTGACTATCGCTCATAGTAGAAGTGTCTTTCATCATTAGTTGCACTACCTTTAATTCTATCTCGTCCTCCTTACTTTGCGCTAGTCTTTCCATTAACATTGATCTTTTATTCCTTGCATCTTGCGTTTCATTTGGAATTTCCTTTGCCTTACCCTTCCTTTTTGCTGCTTTTTGTCCCATTGGACGCTCCATTGGTGATGATGAGTTAAACTCATAACTTGAAGGTGTATTTGGGTTCTCCGATGATGCCTCACTAGCATAAGTCTTTGTTATTTTTGAAGAACTTTCAATCGATTCTCCCATCCATTTAGGTTCATCTTTTAACAATCTCCATGCGTACTCAAGGTTGAATGTTGTACCTTGATCCTGAGCAAAAAATGCATTTGCAGCGGCCATGACATCGTTCTCCGATGTCCCACTTTTCTTTCCATTAACAGCTTGTTTGTAACACCCAACAAATTTTTGAACCAAGCCATTTATTCGATGCCATCGACATTTTAATTGTCCCTTTAACTTTTCCCGCAACTTTTCCCGCGATTCCCCACGATACTGGTTATAATTGGCAGCGACTCTTACCCAAAAACTCTCAGCCTTTTGATCAACTCCCACAATTGGATCCTTTGAAACATTGAGCCATGATTGGATAAGTAGTATATCTTCATCCCTTGTAAATTGCTCTCGAGATTTTTTTTTAACAACAACCCTTTCTTCATTTTCAGTACCAACTTGAGTAGAAAATGGTGGAACTTGAGTAGAAAATGGTGGAACTTGAGTAGAAAATGGTGGCATCGGTGGAATTTGAGAATTTTGAGGATTAGGATTTTGATAATTTTGCATGAAATTGAACATAGCTTGTTGATAATGATAATGATTAGGATCCATTTGACCTAAACAATTGTAATTTGAAGTAAAAAAAAATGAAAATTTGAATTAAAATGATGAAATTGTGAGAGAGAAAATTGAAATTGAAGAGAAAATATAAGTGTTGGTAAAATTTGTGTTGGTTAATTTTTTTCACAAAACTATATTTATAACTAAAAAATAACTAAAAAAAAAAGAAAAAAAAAAGAAACTAGCCGTTACCAACGGCTATTTTTATTATTAAAGTCAAAAAAAAATTGGAAGAACCGTTACCTATTTATGCTCTGATGGCCAGGTGGAGTCTCAAGGAAAGGAAAAAGTGGGCCCCAAAGCAGTGCCATGCTGGAAAACTCTCCCTAAGAACCAGCGCTGGAGCTGCTCTTACAACTTTCCATAAAATATATATATATATATATATATATATATATATATATATATATATATATATATATATATATATATATATATATATATATATATATATATATATATATATATATATATATATTCGGGTGTGATTTCGGGTTTCGGGCGCGGGTTTCACACTACCCAAACCTGCACCCAAAATATCGGGTGGCACCCGAACCCATACCCAAACCCAGTCAACTCGGGTTTTCACCCGTTGACTCGAGTTCGGGTGCGGGTGGGCCCCGCGGGTTTGGGTCTGTTTGCCATCCCTATTATGAAGTGACTTTTATTTATAAATTTATCAAATTTTTATTAAAATAAAATTGTTGTTGAAATAAAACCAAGGAAAGTAATATATAAAGTATTTATCGTAGTATTTCAGTTTGAAAACTCTAAATAAAAAATAATTTATATAAATTAAAGAAAATAAAATATTTTGTATTTACTTTATTATTACATGCAACATTTAATATTTACTTTAATATCACATGCCACATATACCAATAGGTAACATAATTGGACGAAAAGAATAAGGGCTTATTTGAATTGGTTTTGTAAAACTTTTTTTAGTTTTAGAAAATTGAAAATAAAAAAATTGTTTAGTAGTCTAATTTTATAATTATTTTTAGAACTATTATTTATATGAGAGTTTTAAAAACTAAAAAATTAAAATAGGTTATAGGGGTTTTGATTTTTGGTCTTTAGTTTTGGAAATTAGATAGAGAAAAAACAAGGAAAATATGTACATTTTTTATACGGGTAAATTTGTAATATTGTACAACTTTAAAATAGTTTTTAAAAGTAAGGTTACCAAACATGTTTTATTTTGAAGCATTGCTATTCCTACACCATTCCTTATAACCTACACTGTATTCACTGTTCACAAGTATAGTGACATTAACAGTGTCGTGACCAAAATTTTCTAGTCATTAAAAACGAATTTTTTAATAGTCATTCTGTAATGTTTAGAATAATTTCTAAGTTTTTATTATGTGGAGAAAAGTAACATATGAAGATATGTTAGAAAAAATATTTTCCACTTTTCATGCATCCAATGTGCTCCTACAGTAGCAGTATCGAGAAAAGGGATTTAATAAATATTCTGACCTAATATCTTGTCTTCTCGTGACTGAGCAAAATAATGAACTATTGATGAAAAATCATGAGGCTCGTCCCACTGGTACAGCTCCATTCCCAGAAGTGAATGTGGCAAGGCACAATCACTATGGGAAAATTATGGTTGCGGTCATGCATGCACTCTTGGTCTATGCTTATGATTTTGGTTTTGATCGTGGTCACAATGGTACTCATAAGAACACATATTTCCACCGGAAGTGGAAAAATATTGAAATGAATGAAAAAGAGGGTCAGAGTAGCAAAACAAATGAAAATACTTGCCATCGTTGTGGAGGAAAAGGTCATTGCAGTCGCACTCCAAAACACCTTATTGATCTTTATAAAAAATCACTAAAATATAAAAAAGAAAGGATTGAGACTCACTTTGCTAATGAAGATGATGATCCAGATTACGACAATATAGATGTTACCTATTTAGATATAGGTGACTTCTTTGCTGATCCAGATGGAAAAATTGATCACCTTATTGGAGATGGAATTGTCAAGAAATAAATTTATGAAAATTTCATTTATAAGTTTTATGGGTGTTTTGAATTTTATTTTATAATAATAATAACAAAGTGTGCTTTCTACTTGTTTGTTTACATAATTTACTATTTAAATAACTTGTGTTTTTTAATATGCGCTTATAACTTATTGTTAAAATTTATTATTGTTCTTAGAATGAATATGGACACTGTTAGACGCTGGCCTTAGGATCTAGAGGGGGGGGGGTGAATAGATCGTTCACAGTTTTACGGATTTAAACGACTTTTCAGCGGAAGTGAATTCTGAATCGACTCGCGTCTATTCCGAACCACTATCGAAACGATTATATATGTGTTTAAAAAACCAGTCAAAGACTTGAAGTAAATGATAAGAGTATATGTTGCAGAATCAAAGCGTTTCTCTTATTGAAAATCAGATTAACTTTTTGTATGATGGACAATGTTTGCAATGCAGTAAGAGTGATAGAAACAAATATACAAACACTTGGTGATAATGATCAAATTGAAGGTAATTCAATGTGTGGTGGATTGTGATGTTTATGTAAGAACTTAATTCACAATCTTAACACTCGAATCGTTGATCAATTTGCTATTATAACCAAATATGAACAGAATGTAAATGAAAAGGTAAAAGCGACAAGAACACGATATTTGTTTAGGCAGTTCGTCGATCGTCCTCGCTACGACTACGTCTGCCCCCAATTCCAAATTGAAATTGGGTAATCTTTCATTAATGTTGAAAGTAGTATATACAAAGAAGATAACAAAGCGATAAACGATAAACCAATTATGTCGATCCTTTGAATCTTCTTCCCCCTTAATCTTGAGCAAGATCAAGGTTATCCAAGAGCTTCACTTTGATTCCCTTCTGCAGTGTCTTGATTCCTTGAACTCCCCGTTCCTCAATCGTTACACTCAGCTGAATCCTCAATGAACGCCTCTTGATAAAAACCCCCAAGAACCACCCGTCGTGGAGGACAAAACCCGCAGATTTTATTCACCAACAAACCCCACAAACCTTCACCCACTAGGAATCTTCAATTCTGTTCCATGGACGTTATCGAACTCATCACTAACCCGCAACGCAAGAATGATTATGTGTAATTGTGTTGGAGATGATGAAGAACGAAGATGAGAAGCGTTTGTGTATCTTTCAGTCGTTGGTGTTCTGTTGAATAATGAACCTTTGATAATATATATAAGATAGCTTAGCAGTTGGAGATGAGAAAAACAGAATTTTTGGCATTCTTGATCAGTTAGGTCGACCTCTTGTAGAGCTTAGGTCGACCTAGCAGTGCTTGCAGAATTTTGCTCCCAGTTAGGTCGACCTGTTTAAGGAGTAGGTCGACCAGAATCCTCTCAAAATGCATTCTGGGGACATTTTCACAGATTAGGTCGACCTAGTCGTTGTGTAGGTCGACCTAGCAGACGGGTATGTAACTTTCATCAATTTAGGTCGACCTGGATGATGTGTGAGTCGACCTAGCAGAAGTATGTGGATTTTTCTCCATTTTAGGTCGACCTGGGTTGATGGTAGGTCGACCTACCTGCTGCTTTTCTGCAATCTTCTTGTTTTGCTTGTGTTGAGTCAACCTATAAACATATAAACATAATGGGTTGACCTATTCTATCATGAGTGATCAATGCTTGCTTTTCTTTGAGTTTTCTGCTTCCGTCTTGTTGTTTGAATGCTTATTTGAGTTTGCCATGAATCAAAAACATCTTTGAGTGTAATCTTGTATTCACATACTCCCCCTTTTTGATGATGGCAAACCATTCATCTAAGCTTTGGTAGTAAGTGATAAAGACTCAACAAAGCTCCCCCGTACATCCAGCATCTATCTCTCAACAAGGCAATCTCTCAACAAAGCTCCCCCGTACACTCAGCACTCAGCATCTATCTCCCCCTTTGTCAACATCAAAAAGAGAAAACAAGAGAATAGGAGAGTAACAAGAGAACCATAGATAATAATGCTAGCATGTACAGTATAGTAGATAAAAGGTAGTTAGTGATAGCATGAGACACATATGTGAGCAAGAGCAATTTTTATGCATGAAGTCACTATAAGCATGTTAATTGATAGCATATTATAGTATCAATAATATTTTTGGAAGTGAACAACAATTACGTTACCGCTTTTTCAATATGACGCCTGGCTTGATGATGAACTACCTTTATGCTAAGAAAAATGTTAGCAAGAAAAATATATATATATATAAAGTAAAGGAATAATATTAAGAGAGAACAAACGTAATTAGCCCAAGTTAGAGATATCGAGTATCCCTAATTCCCTATGAATGTTGAAGTATTGCTCCGTTGCTAGAGGTTTGGTGAATATGTCAGCTAGTTGCTTCTTGCTTTCTACATGTTCAAATGTAACGTCTCCTTTTTCTACATGATCTCGTAGAAAGTGATGTCTTATTTCAATATGCTTGGTACGTGAGTGTAAGACAAGATTTTTACTTAAGTTTATGGCACTTGTGTTATCGCACATGATAGGTATGCGATCAAGCTTAATACCAAAGTCAAGAAGTTGTTGCTTGAGCCATAATATTTGTGCACAGCAGCTTCCAGCAGCTACATATTCTGCCTCAGCAGTAGATAATGCAACCGATACTTGTTTCTTGCTATGCCAACTTATCAATGAATTTGAGAATAGATGACACGTTCCACTTGTGCTTTTTCTATCGGATTTGCAGCCAGCAAAATCTGAATCAGAGAATCCTACCAAATGACACTCATTTCCCTTTGGATACCATAGGCCATATGTAGTAGTTCCACGTAAGTATCGCAGAATTCTTTTGACGGCTTTCAAGTGAGATTCTTTTGGACAAGATTGATATCTTGCACACATACACACACTAAACATGATGTCTGGTCTTGAGGCAGTAAGATACAATAGTGAACCTATCATACCTCGGTATAATTTTACGTCAACCTCTTTACCTTTCTCATCTTTGTCTAGATTAGTATTTGTTGCCATAGGTGTGTCAATTTCTTTTGCTTCACTCATTCCAAATCTTTTGAGCAGCTCCGTACAGTATTTAGTTTGATTCACAAACGTTCCATGACTGAGTTGCTTGATTTGTAGGCCAAGGAAGAAATTTAGCTCACCCATGAGACTCATCTCAAATTCACTCTGCATAAGCTTAGAAAAATCTTTGACAAGTTTTGCATTAGTCGACCCAAATATAATGTCATCTACATAAATTTGGACTAAGAGAATATCTTTATCTTTTCTTTTAATAAAGAGAGTAGTGTCAACTTTACCCCTAGAGTACCCTTGACTAAGGAGAAACTTGCTCAAACGCTCGTACCAAGCCCGAGGGGCTTGTTTAAGACCGTATAGAGCACGTTTCAGCTTATAGTCATGAGTTGGGTACATGTAATTCTCAAAGCCGGGTGGCTGAGCAACATAGACTTCTTCATTTATATAGCCATTTAGAAAGGCACTTTTAACATCCATTTGGAATAGTTTGAAGTCTTTAGAACAAGCATAAGCAAGTAAGAGACGAATAGCTTCGAGACGTGCTACAGGAGCGTATGTCTCTTCATAATCAATACCTTCCTCTTGATTATAACCTTGGGCAACTAATCTAGCTTTGTTTCTAGTAATAACGCCGTTTTCATCAAGTTTGTTACGAAAAACCCATCTAGTGCCTATTACTTGATGATCTCCCGGATGAGGGACTAAGTCCCAAACATCATTCCGTTTAAATTGGTTTAATTCTTCTTGCATGGCCATTAGCCAATGCTCATCAAGTAATGCATCCTTAGCGTTTTTCGGCTCAACTTGTGAAACAAAAGCAAAATGATGACAGAAGTTACTTATCTTTGAGCGTGTTGTAACGCCCCTTGAGATGTCTCCTATTATATTGTCAATTGGATGGTCTTTCACGTTTGTCCAGGCCTTGGGAAGTTCTTCATTGTTTGAGATGCTTTCTTTTTCATTTTCATTGTGAGACTCATCTTTCTCTCTCTCAGCATCTTTCTTTACAATACTTTCATCCTCATCTTCCTTATCCTTGACAATGTCTTCAGTGGATGGACCTGCACCATTAAATGAAAGACCTACACTTCCCTTACCAAGTATGGCTCCCCGATTGTTATCTCCATAGGTGACATACCCCTTTTTCTTTGCTTGAAACTCAACGAAAAGAGATAGGTCTCCAGTCATGTGTCTTGAACATCCACTATCAAGGAACCACAACCTTTCGGCAATGTCAAGACACTTTTCCTGCAAGATTAATTTAAGGAGGGAGGTCCCCAATTTTCATTGGGTCCTTGGTAGTGAGTACACAATTTGTTGCACTTAGGCAACCATTGAAATACTCCTTTAGGAACTAAAATTCTCCTAAATTTGCATTTTTCAATGGTATGTCCCTTTTTGCAACAATAATGACAGGTAATATGATGAGAATATGGAGTTTTGCTAGTTGATACTTTTGGTACAAAAGTGTATTTACTATATAAAGGAGTATACGATCTTTTGAACTTATTTGGATCAACCGCAAAAGTCACTTTTGGTTGTAGAGCCTTGTCTAACTTGGCTTTTAGATCTCTTACTTCTTTTTGCCAAATGTGACATGTCTCACAACCAAACCATGATGTAGGATCTCTTTCAACTTTATCCTTTTGAATGTCTAGCATAGATTGTTTTAAAGCTTCCATATCCTTTTCGGTTTTCTCAACTTTTGATTCAAGATATGAAAATATTTTCTTATTTGAGGCCAAAAGTTTGAAAGCTTTAATTGCATCTCTATGTAATTCTTCAAAAGCAAGTTTTAGTTGAGAATGAGATACCTTATCTACGAGTTCAGGTTTAAGATGACTTACAGCTTTCTTTTTCTTGTGTTGATGAGCCATGAAACATAGGTTTGCTGATTCTTCTTCATCGCTTGATGAGCTTTCACTAGATGAATCACTTTCCCATGCTATGTAGGCTCTTTTCGATTTGTTATGACCTTTGCTTTGGTTCTTCTCCTTTTCTTTCTTAAGGTATGGACTATCCGGTTTGTAGTGACCGGCTTTCCCACAATTGAAGCAAAGACCTTTGATTTTTCCCTTGTTGTCGTCATCTTGTTTGAACATGTTTGATTGCTTTCTATAGTTGATCAAGCCTTTGTCAGAATGTTTTGCTCCATTTTTCTTTAGATATTTGTTGTATCTTCGCACAAATAGTCCCATTTCCTCATCATCGGAGTCTTCGTCATCACTTGTGTCACTATCCTTTGGCTCTCGTTTTGAGGTCTTGGAGCTCGAAGCTTTTAGAGCTATTGACTTCTTCTCTACCTCTTTCTCCATGTTCTTTTCTTTCTTTGTCCTTTTCTCATGCATGTCAAGACATTTAAGGTGTTGTTCATGTTCCTCTAGTTTACCAAATAGAGTTGTGATGTCTAAAGTGTTTAGATCATTTGCTTCCTTTATTGCTGTAACTTTGGGTTGCCATTCCCTGTTCAAACATCTTAAGATTTTGTTAGTAGCAACTGCATTGGAAACAGGTCTATCAAGAGAATTTAATCGATTTTTCAGGTGAACGAATCTTTTCTGCATGCTTTCGATGGTTTCACCATCTTCCATGTGGAAAAGTTCGAACTCTTGAGTTAGCGTATTGATCCTAGCTAGTTTGACATCATTCGTTCCCTCGTGGGCAACTTGTAATGTGTCCCACATAGCTTTAGCTGATCTACAATGGGAAACGCGATAGTATTCATCAACTCCTAGAGCTGAGATTAGAATGTTTCTCGCTTTCCAATCGTATGCATATCTCTTTTCATCTTCAGCATTCCAAGTATCTTCTGGTTTTGGAACAACTGCACCAGCTGCATTTGTCATGGTGATCTGAAATGGACCATTGACAATAGCTGTCCAGATGTTCCTATCAATTGCATTGATATGGACACACATACAATCCTTCCAATAGCCGTAGTTTTCGCCGTTGAAAACTGGAGCTCTATTATGAGCCCCTTTAGGTCCGGAAGCCATCTTTCCAATAAGTGTTTCACGTAGCACGGAATAAACCAGAGCTCTTGATGCCACTTGTTAGACGCTGGCCTTAGGATCTAGAGGGGGGTGAATAGATCGTTCACAGTTTTACGGATTTAAACGACTTTTCAGCGGAAGTGAATTCTGAATCGACTCGCGTCTATTCCGAACCACCATCGAAACGATTATATATGTGTTTAAAAAACCAGTCAAAGACTTGAAGTAAATGATAAGAGTATATGTTGCAGAATCAAAGCGTTTCTCTTATTGAAAATCAGATTAACTTTTTGTATGATGGACAATGTTTGCAATGCAGTAAGAGTGATAGAAACAAATATACAAACACTTGGTGATAATGATCAAATTGAAGGTAATTCAATGTGTGGTGGATTGTGATGTTTATGTAAGAACTTAATTCACAATCTTAACACTCGAATCGTTGATCAATTTGCTATTATAACCAAATATGAACAGAATGTAAATGAAAAGGTAAAAGCGACAAGAACACGATATTTGTTTAGGCAGTTCGTCGATCGTCCTCGCTACGACTACGTCTGCCCCCAATTCCAAATTGAAATTGGGTAATCTTTCATTAATGTTGAAAGTAGTATATACAAAGAAGATAACAAAGCGATAAACGATAAACCAATTATGTCGATCCTTTGAATCTTCTTCCCCCTTAATCTTGAGCAAGATCAAGGTTATCCAAGAGCTTCACTTTGATTCCCTTCTGCAGTGTCTTGATTCCTTGAACTCCCCGTTCCTCAATCGTTACACTCAGCCGAATCCTCAATGAACGCCTCTTGATAAAAACCCCCAAGAACCACCCGTCGTGGAGGACAAAACCCGCAGATTTTATTCACCAACAAACCCCACAAACCTTCACCCACTAGGAATCTTCAATTCCGTTCCATGGACGTTATCGAACTCATCACTAACCCGCAACGCAAGAATGATTATGTGTAATTGTGTTGGAGATGATGAAGAACGAAGATGAGAAGCGTTTGTGTATCTTTCAGTCGTTGGTGTTCTGTTGAATAATGAACCTTTGATAATATATATAAGATAGCTTAGCAGTTGGAGATGAGAAAAACAGAATTTTTGGCATTCTTGATCAGTTAGGTCGACCTCTTGTAGAGCTTAGGTCGACCTAGCAGTGCTTGCAGAATTTTGCTCCCAGTTAGGTCGACCTGTTTAAGGAGTAGGTCGACCAGAATCCTCTCAAAATGCATTCTGGGGACATTTTCACAGATTAGGTCGACCTAGTCGTTGTGTAGGTCGACCTAGCAGACGGGTATGTAACTTTCATCAATTTAGGTCGACCTGGATGATGTGTGAGTCGACCTAGCAGAAGTATGTGGATTTTTCTCCATTTTAGGTCGACCTGGGTTGATGGTAGGTCGACCTACCTGCTGCTTTTCTGCAATCTTCTTGTTTTGCTTGTGTTGAGTCAACCTATAAACATATAAACATAATGGGTTGACCTATTCTATCATGAGTGATCAATGCTTGCTTTTCTTTGAGTTTTCTGCTTCCGTCTTGTTGTTTGAATGCTTATTTGAGTTTGCCATGAATCAAAAACATCTTTGAGTGTAATCTTGTATTCACAGACACTAACACTAGTAGTGACGATATGTGTCATGCTGACAGTGCAACAACCCACACAATTCTCAAGAATAAAAGATATTTCTTTAATTTAGTAAATTGAAAGACTGATGTCAGTACTATATCTGGCATCTAAAAAATAATCAAAGGCTCCGGAAGAGCCAATATGTTGTTACGTGGAGGAACAATATTACACATTAATAATGCATTATATTCTCCCAAGTCTCATATAAATTTATTGAGTTTCAAAGATATTCGTCTAAATAGATACCATATTGAAACAAGTGATGATGGAGGGATTAAATATCTTTGTATTACAAAATATAATTCAGACACAAAATGTGTAATGGAAAAACTACCGGATTTATCCTCTGGCTTGTACTACGCTTATATTAGTACAACTCTAGCACATACAACTGTAAACCAGAAGTTTATAAATAATGATAAATTTCTAATTTGGCATGACCGATTGGGCCATTCCGGTTATATAATGATGCGAAAAATAATTGAAAATTCACGCGGTCATTAATTAATGAGTAGAGAAATTATTCAAACAAATAATTGAAAATTCACGCAATCACCAACAAAAATTAGAAATGAATCTATAAATTTTTTAGAGCGTATATCTGGTGATATCTGTGGGCCAATACACCTATCATGTGGATCATTTAGATATTTTATGGTTTTAATTAATGCATCAACTAGATGGTCACATGTTTGTTTAATGTCAATTCGCAACCAGGTGTTTGCGAGATTGCTAGCTCAACTGAATCAAATAAGAACTCATTTCCCCGATTATCCTGTCAAGAAAATACATCTTGATAATGCTGCAGAATTTTTATCTCAAGCATTTAATGAGTATTGTATGTCTATTGGAATTAACATTGAATACCCAGTAGCACATGTTCATACACAAAATGGACTTGCGGAATCATTTATTAAAAGAATAAAATTAATTGCAAGACCACTGATTATGAGATGTAAACTCCCGGTTTGTGCTTGGGGACATGCAATTTTGCATGCTGTAACATTAATTCGCATCAAGCCAACGAGTTACCACACCTCTTCCCCTTTATAATTAGTTTTTCATAAAGAACCTAGTATTTCCCGTCTAAGAATTTTTGAATGTGCGGTGTATGTTCCAATTTCTCTACCACATCGCAATAAGATGGATCCTTAAAGGAGGATGGGAATATATATTGGATATGAATCTCCATATATTGTAAAGTACCTTGAACCAACAATGGGGGATTTATTCACTGTTTGTTTTGCTGATTGTCATTTTGATTAATCAAATTTTCCAGCATTAAGGGGAAATAATAAGAAGCTGGAAAGAGAGATCAATTGGAATGAATCGTCATTATCTCATATTGATCCTCGAACAAAACAATGTGAACTAGAAGTTCAAAAGATAATTCAGCTGGAAAACTTAGCAAATCAATTACCAAATGCACTCACTGATCCAAAAGGTGTGACTAAATCATATATACTAGCTGCAAATGCTAATAAAAATTGATATCCCTGTTGGATAATCAAATGAGTCTCAACCACACCTGAAGCGTGGCAGATCAATCGGTTCCAAAGATAAAAATCCTCAAACAATAAAGGGAGCTAAAATTAAAGATGACCCAAGTGAGGATATAGAAAATCTAAAAGAACCTTCAGACATAATAAACATTTCATCTCTAGAAGAGATTGATCAGGTACTTGAAACTCATGAAAATAAAGAGATATCAATAAATAATGTCCAAAATTGAATATAATGGAACTGAAATGAAGTCGACATTGATGATGTTTTTGCATACAATATAGCGCTAAATGAGATTGTTGGATCTGTATTTTATGATTGGCAGATTTTTGTAAAACAAATAATATGAAAGAAAAAGATAGGAGATATTTGCTATTGAACAGGTACAGAAGATGTCCTACAAGATGTCATAACATGTTGAGTTGAAGATCTTCAACATTTGAAACAACATGTCCTTTGAAGAAGCACAAGACATCATGCCTGTTGAGTTGGAAGATTCAGTCTGTTTTGAATAATGCAGAATATTCAGAGAATATTATGCAATCTTTGAAAGGCATAAACTTAAAGGTCGAAAGAATCAAAAAGAATATTGAAGAATAAAAGATTTTCTATAATTGGATGCAATTTATAAATATTTGATTGAAGACCTATTTTTTAGCAGTAGTTGTTACTGGTTTGTAATAGCATATATGCTGCAATTAGAAGCCCAAATCCAGTTGGGAATAGGCTATAAATAGAAGCATTAAAACCTAGAAATTTAGGCCAGCCGAGAATAGAAACGATGTAATCATAAGGGCTAAGTCAAGTAAACCTCCTGGCCTATGGGAAGGTTACCATTGTGATCCTTGAAGCCTGTAGGCAAGAGGAGTGTTTTTCTTGAAGAAAGCTTTGAAGCAACTTCAAGATAGGAATATGAAGAATGAAAACAATAGAAGGAGAGAAGGATATTAAGTCGTTGATATAGTTCCTGGGACTGGAAACTGTGCAACACCATTGCGATGGTTGGGAGTGAGCAGAGGTTCTCATGTCTTAGATGAGGGATTCTAAGATAAAGATGTCATTGGGTAGGGACTAGGTATACCGGAGGTTGTTTACCTATAAACCGGAGTTTGTATACATAAAATAATACTACTGATAGTGAATCTTCTTCCTGGCTTGGTATGCCCCCAGAGTAGGTGTGATTTCACCGAACTGGGTTAACAATTCTTGTGTTGTTTATTGTTTTTCTGATTACTACGTCTATACCTTTCTACCTGAATGTTGGATCAGATGTCTTAGCATCCTGTGTGACATCTGAAGTCTGACTTACCAGAATTTCAGAGATAAATGGCAAAGAGGATCAGGAAGCAACGTCTATCTAAATTTGTAGACAAAGTGAAGACTGGCCAAAATAGAAAGATGCAATTGAAGCATAATTAAACTCACTCTACAGAATACAATTTTTTGGACCTGTAGTTTGAACGCCTGAAGGTGTGAATCCAGTTGGATACAAATGAGTTTTCGTACGAAAATAAAATGAAAAAGGTGAAATTGTGAGATACAAAGCTCAACTTCTCGCTCAAGGATTTTCTCAAAGACCTGTAATTGATTTTGATGAGACATATTCACCTGTAATGGATGCAAGCACTTTTCGATATCTAATAAGCCTATTGGCACATGTGTTACGACCAGCTTTTTAATTCTAAGTTATTAACCTAAAATATACAGAGTCGCCACCTATGTTTTTATTTTATTCTAAGATAAGTGTAAACATGGGATAAAAACCTAAATAAGAGTTTCTAGGTAAGTCGAGAAATTAGGGTCAAGGGAAGGTGTTAGGCACCCTCAACCCTTCCTTAAGGTTTTAATATGCCCTTTAGGGTAAGAGTATTATGGCAAGGTTTATGGTTTATATGATACAGTTATAGCAAATAATAAAGATCTTAAACCTAATTTGGTTTTGGGGAAAGGGGACTCGTCTTGGTTTTCCAAGTGCCTACGTACTTCCTTAATGGAGGATCAGAGTCTACGTAGTTCGGGGTTATTTGTTGGTATTTTTTATGGGATTGTACACCATTATTTTTGTATGTTGAAATGTATTTTAATGAATACACAGTTCGTAGTTATCGTAATTCGTAGTTACAGAAAAAAATATTGTGTACAAAATCCCTATTTTTCTGTATTTAAAAAGATTTGCTTAGATTAGTTATATTTTCATAGAAGTATTTATTTATTAGCAATCTTAGGAATAAAAAGATAAATTATAATGAATAAGAGAATCAATTAAATTAATGGGTAAATTTTGTATATCAAGATACTTCAATGAGTATTTTAATTTGTACAAAATTATAAATAAATTTTTTATGTATTTTAGCGAAAGTTGTTTCTTTCAACTATTCATCTAATTGTACTAAGCAAATAAAATAATATCAAGAAACAAAATTAAACTTAGGCCAATAATTTATGATTTATTAAATTAATTTGTTAAATTAAATATTAAAATTTCTGATTAGTTATCGGAATTAATAATGATTTTTTTATTTGAATAAAAAACAAACATATTTTAAAAAAAACATTTGGGTCAGGGGTGCGTTTTTAGTTGATTAGTAATTTCCAAGGGTGTTAATAGCGTTTGACCCAGCCCAATGACTCTAAGGTCCGTTTGGACCAGGTGGGGGCGAGCGCATGACATTATGGTGGGGACGCAAGGCTTTGAACATCGATCCAGATCCAATGGCCCTTAGGATTTTGACCTGGGACGTGGATCTAGAATGGGGACAATTCGAAGGCCTGCATGCATTCTTGTTGAAGGAACATGGCAAAGGAGGTACATTGAATCAAAGATCAAGAACCCACCATGTGGCCATCGTGAGGCCACATGGCAACGATCCAACGGCCAACACATGGGATTAGTTCCTATCTAAACAATTTTCATTTCATTTTGTTTTTTCCTTTCTCTCTCTACTCGGCCCCTTCTCTCTCTCTCTCTCTCTCTCTCTCTCTCTCTCTCTCTCCATAAAACACACCCTGCAAACCCCACGAACACCGCCCTTACCCGCCGTGAAACCACCCCAGAACCACCGTAAATCCTAATTTCTGGTTGAAGCTTAACCGAAAACTTCAACCCATGAACCTAGAAACCCTTAGAATCCCAGATGAAGATGAATCTTCATCTTCAACCTCAAGAACCCTATCAATCTAAACCCTAACCCCACGAACCCTGACCCTAACCCTACAAATATATGATCCTTAACCCTAGAAAAATTCCAGAAAACATAATCATCACATAATCAAAACAAACATACATGCAATCTTTTGAGTCCTAAGCTAAGTGTTCAAGCGTTTACCTCTTTCGCTTTACTTCCTCTCCGATCTCCTTGCTTTCGTTTCTGATTCCTCCTTCCCTTCTCTTTTCGTAGGTACAAGGTGGATGTTGTTTATCTTGAAGGTATTGGATTTCTGATGATGAACCCTAGCCTCCTTTTGACGAAAAGCTTTGGTGAGGGTTTGGATTTGCGGCTACAAGGGTTTTCTCCGATCTCTCCCTCTTCTGTAAACTTCTCTTTTTTTTTTACAGTTAGGGTTAGTGTTGTAGATTAGGAAATTAGTTTTAAGTCCTTTAATTCAGATTTGATTTCGTTTTTAAGTTTTCTCTTTTTTTTTTACAGTTAGGGTTAGTGTTGTAGATTAGGAAATTAGTTTTAAGTCCTTTAATTCAGATTTGATTTCGTTTTTAAGTTGATTTGATCCGATTCAATTTTGTAATCAATTTCAAATTTTTGTTGTAATTAGTTAATAAGTCCTCAGATCTTCTAATGTATCTGGACGATTTGTACCCATGATTCATTTTAATGAAATCCTTTATTTTATTTCCAATTTCATTTTGATTTGATTTCTCCGGATTTGGGCTTTAGGGTTTGTAAGGTTGGTGGTGGTGGCCGCCGCTGCAAAGAAGGGGAAGATGAACAGGGTCTTTAAAACCCTAGTTGACTAAGTCAACTATAAAAATAAATTATTAATAACATATATAATATAAATATTTAATAATAATAAATAAAATAAAATAAAATAATAAAAACAATAATAATTTCAATAATTGCAGTTTCATTTTTAGTCCTTCGTGGGTTTTGGCAACGGTTTTAGCTGGTTTTGGCAACGATTGTTTTATAAAAACCGTTGCCTAAAGGCAGGGAGGGACTAAAAATGAAACTGTAATATTTATAGGGACCAAAAACTTATTTAACCCATAATTTTATTTTAACTAAATCTAATTACTAACTAAAAACAAATAAATAATAATTAGTATAAAAGATTAATCGAATTTTTTTAAATTAAGATTTGGTTTATAATATCAATTAATTAGAATCAACAATAATTACTAAATAATAATTTTAATAAAATCAGTATTTTTAATAAAATCATCATAATAATTATGCATTTTAATAAAATCAACAATTTTTAATAAAATTATTAAGAAGTAATAATTTTTGAATTAATAAATTAGTAGTGTTAAGCTATATAGATAAAAAAAAATCCTAAATGGGCCTAAACTCAAATTGAACCCAAATGATTTTTTTAAAAAAAACATCCCTCTATTCTGAATTATGGAGAAAGATTTAAGAATGGGCTTGACAATCAAAATGTCAAGCCCCCTAATTTAATATACACCCCTTTGGAACCCTGTGGATTTGCAATACATCCCGATTTATAAGACGTAATTGCGGTGAGGCAAATTTTAGGGTATGACAGTTGCCCCTATTTAATTACCCTCGGATCTAAGAGCGTGAGGATACGCATGTCTTACGTGTTTCAGATTGGAGGGTTATTAAATAATGGAAGACCCCTAAATTTGTCGATGATGCGTATGTATGCCTGCGTATGCTTCGTTTCGACCTGTGAATAGGTGTTATTGACTTGTGAATAGGTGTTTTCGGCATGTGGATAGGCGCTTAGCCTGTGAATAGGCGTTCTTGACCTGTGAATAGGTACTTTTACCTGTGAATAGGTATCTTTGGCCTGTGAATAGGCGTTTTTGAACAGTGAATAAGTGCTTTTACCTGTGAATAGGCGTGTAATGATTATGTTCATGTTAGTTGGTAAATGCTCGTATATATTGATAATGTTCGTGTATATTGCTAATGCTTGACGTGCATAGATGATGCTTATATGCGTAAAAACATTTATGAGCGAAAATCTCGAATTTTTCTGTTTGCCATTGGGTTTTGAACTGATCCAACCTTTGACAACCGGTGTCTTTGAATTGATATGACGCGTTAATGTGTCGAGGTGCTTCTTAGATTTACCTTTGATTGTTTGTTTTCCAAAGCTCTCTTTTTTTAAAAAAACCTTATTTCTATTGGCGCCCCAAAATAATTTCAGTATTAAGCTTATGAGAGAATAAACGTTTTATTTTCGCAGATGGTATGAAAACAGAAGAAATAGAAGTTGATGACATAGAAAGATGATGCTTAATTGGATAAATTGAAACTTTGCGTTTTATTAATGAACTTTTCCTTTTAATAGGCGAGAGTATAAGAAATAGTCTTTGAAATGACAATAGAAAGAAAGAAAAATGACAAAATGAAAAATATTGATACTGCTGTTGCTTTTTGATGGCTCTGGTAACCTTGCTTCCGAAGATAGACGATTGCACGAATTCCTATCCTTTGTAGTTATCAGAGTATATTACTTGCTTCGTGATTTGTGCTTTTGGTTAAGCATAGTATTTCTTGACCGCATCAGCATTGATAGGATGCGGTAACTCGTCTCCATCCATTGTTGTGAGGACGAGCGCTCCACCTGAGAAGACTGTTTTTACAATGTATGGACCTTCATAATTAGGAGTCCATTTCCCACATGAGTCAAGGCGGGGTAACAAAATCTTCTTAAGAACTATATCTCCTTCATGAAAAGTCTGGGGATGAACTTTCTTATCGAATGCTTTCTTCATTCGCTTTTGATACAAACTGTTCGTGACACAAAGCTGTCAGACGCTTCTCTTCAATGATATTAATCTGATAAAAATGGGTTTTTACCCATTCCGACTCTTCGAGTTTTAAGTCCTCCAGGACTCTTAGTGAGGGAATTTCCACTTCGATTGGGAGAACTGATTCCATACCATAGACCAGGGAGAATGGCGTTGCTCCTGTGGAAGTTCGCACAGATGTTCTATAACCATGCAGGGCGAAGGGCAACATTTCGTGCCAATCCTTATACGTCTTCACCATCTTTTGCACTATCTTTTTGATGTTTTTATTGGCAGCTTCAACTTCCCCATTCATCTCGGGTCGATATGGAGAAGAATTATGATTCTCGGTTTTGAACTCTTTGCATAATTCCTTCATCATGTTATTGTTTAAATTGGACCCATTATCGGTGATAATTCTATTGGGAACCCCATAGCGGCAGATGATGTTATGCTTGATAAAGTGAGTGACTACTTGTCTCATTACATTCGTGTAGGAGGCAGCTTTGACCCATTTAGTAAAGTAGTCTATAGCAACCAATATGAACATGTGCCCGTTAGAGGCCTTGGGTTCAATCATTCCTATCATATCAATACCCCACATTGCAAACGGCCAAGGTGAGCTCGGAACATTTAGAGGATTTGGTGGCACATGTATATTGTCAGTGTAGATTTGGCATTTATGACATGTCCTTGCATATTGAAAACAATCAGCTTCTATAGTTATCCAGTAATAACCTACTCGTAATATTTTCCTTACCATAGAGTGGCAATTTGCATGAGTTCCAAACGTCCCATCATGGACCTCTTTGATGATCTCCTTTTCTTATTTTTCATCCATACACCTTAGTAGCAATGAGTCATAGTTTCGTTTGTATAGTATATCTCCACTCAGGAAGAATTTTGCTACCAACCTTCTCAATATCTTTTTGTCAATCGTGGATGCATTCTCTGGACATTCTTGCCTTTCCAAGTACCTTTTGATATCATGAAACCACGGTTTGTCATCAGGCCGTTCTTCGACAGCAAGACAATAGACAAGCTCTTCAAAGTGCCTAACTGTTATTTGTGGTTTATGATTCGGCCAGGTTACTTTAAACATAGAGGAAAGAGTGGCTAATGCATCTGCCATTTGATTCTCCTCTCTAGGAATGTGATTGAAAGTGATTCTTTCAAATTCAGTTGCTAACTTCAGTATGTGATCCCTATATGGGATTAGCTTAGAATCTCGTGTATCCCACTCTTTATTAAACTGATGAATTACTAGTGTTGAGTCACCATAAACCTCAAGAATCTTGATTCTTATATCAATTGCCGCCTCTATACCCAGGATACATGCCTCGTATTCAGCGATGTTATTAGTGCAGTCAAAACATAATCTTGCTGTGAAAGGTATGTGATAATTATCCGGAGATGTCAAAACTGCCCCCATTCCATGCCCCAGTACATTTGATGCACCATCGAATGTAAGTGTCCATATTGCCCCAGGTTCAGGTCCTTCATTAGGACCTGGTATTTCATAATCTCTTACCCACATGACATTTTCATCAAGGAAGTCAAACTTCATTGACTGATATTCCTCGAGGGGTTGATGAGCGAGATGTTCTGCCAGCACACTCCCTTTGATTTCCTTTTGTGTGACGTATTGGATGTCATATTCAGATAATAGCATTTGCCATCTGGAAATTCTGCCTGTGAGGGCCTGCTTTTCAAACACATACTTCAAAGGATCCATTCTTGATATTAACCATGTAGTATGAGTCAACATATATTGTCGTAAACATTTTGTGGCCCATGCTAGGGCGTAACATTGAAGGATAGAAAAACACTTAGAAAGGGGGGTTTGAATAAGTGTAGCTTTAAAAACTTGACAGATAAAAATAAATTGCACAGTTATTTTTATCCTGGTTCGTTGTTAACTAAACTACTCCAGTCCACCCCCGCAGAGATGATTTACCTCAACTGAGGATTTAATCCACTAATCGCACGGATTACAATGGTTTTCCACTTAGTCAGCAACTAAGTCTTCCAGAGTCTTCTGATCACACACTGATCACTCCAGGAACAACTGCTTAGATACCCTCTAAGACTTTTCTAGAGTCTACTGATCCACACGATCACTCTAGTTACAATCTGCTTAGTTCACTCCTAAGACTTTCCTAGAGTATTCTGATCCACACGATCACTCTAGTTCCTTACAACTTAATGTAATCAATTCTAAGAGTATTACAAATGCTTCTTAAAAGCGATAATCACAACTGTGATATTTCTCTTAATCGTTTAAGCTTAATCTCACTAAAATATTACAACAGCAATGTAGTGAGCTTTGATGAAGATGAAGATTCTGAGCTTTGAATTTGAACAGCGTTTCAGCAAGTTAATTTGAATTGTATTTGGTGCGGAATCGTTAACCTTGCTTCTCATCAGAACTTCATATTTATAGGCGTTGGAGAAGATGACCGTTGAATGCATTTAATGCTTTGCGTGTTCCGTACAGCATCGCATTTAATGTTATACGCTTTTGTCAACTACCTCGAGCCTTGTTCACGCTGTGTCTACTGACGTAGCCTAGAATAGCTTTTAACGTTCCTTTTGTCAGTCAGCGTAGCTTGCCACTTGTACTTTCTTCTGATCTGATGTTTGTGAATACAACGTTTGAATATCATCAGAGTCAAACAGCTTGGTGCATAGCATCTTCTGATCTTCTGACCTTGAAGTGCTTCTGAGCGTGATACCATCAGAACTTCAGTGCTTCTGTTCTCTTGTTCTTCTGATGCTTCCATAGACCCATGTTCTGATTCTGCTTCGACCATCTTCTGATGTCTTGCCAGATCATGTTCTGATGTTGCATGCTGAACCCTTTGAGACAAAGCTTCTGAGCGCTGAATTATGCGTACTCTTTATATATTTCCTGAAAGGGAAATTGCAATGGATTAGAGTACCATATAATCTTAAGCAAAATTCATATTATTGTTATCATCAAAACTAAGATAATTGATCAGAACAAATCTTGTTCTAACAATCTCCCCCTTTTTGATGATGACAAAAACATATATAAATGATATGAATTTGCGATCAGAAAGAACAGACGGCAAAAGACAAATTACATAGCTATAGCATAAGCATATGAATATGTCTCCCCCTGAGATTAACAATCTCCCCCTGAGATAAATAATCTCCCCCTGAAATAAATACTCGAAGAACTTTAATAAAAGACTTCCCTGATTATTTCGGTAGAGACGATCATATAAGCTTCTTGTCTTCAGAGAATTCATAGCTTCTGACTTCTGCTTCCATTGGACAGCTTCAGAACTAGAATTTCCTTAGATCCCTAGAACACTCACAGCTTCTGATTCCTGCTTCCATCTAGGACAGCTTCAGAACTTGAATTTCTTTGATCTTCTGAACATTCACAGCTTCTGACTTCTGCTTCCATCTAGGACAGCTTCAGAACTTGAATTTCTTTGATCTTCTGAACATTCACAGCTTCTGATTTCTGCTTCCATTTAGGACAGCTTCAGAACTTGAGTTTTCTGGATCTTTAGAACATTCACAGCTACTGATTTCTGCTTCCCTCGGATAGCTTCAGAGCTTTGAATTTCTATCAACATCACTTCATGCTAGATTTGTATCAGAACATTGTTGAATGTACCAGAGCATTATCTGAGCATCTCTACATCCTGAAATGTTACAGAACAAAAACTAAACGACAAAAGTCAGCATGAACGAGTCAGAACATAAAATGTATATTTGAACACATTATATGTATCAGAGCCATATAGGCTAAAATAATGTATCAGAGCAAATAATATATCAGAGCAAATAGAATTTTGTCAAATCAAATAGACAAATATGGATCAAATTCTATTATCAGTGCTTCTGATTCATTCTTCTTTCTTGCTTCTGATTTCTGAAGCTTGACAGCACTCAGCTTGCTTCAGTTTCCATGATTTTGCTTCTTGTGTTTGCTTTGAAGATTCTCTTCACTTCTTTATACCTGCAAAACACTTAAACCATATAGAACTTGCAGTTCTTGTTAGTGAATATGTGTGGGAGCTTTGCCCAGCAACTGATAGATTAATCAAATCATTTATCATTTATCTTCTCCCCCTTTTTGTCATAACATCAAAAAGAATATTTCAAAAAGATTCAGATGAATAAAACGACAAATAAAATTACTGGAATGTAAAAACAAAGAAAACTTTTTATTGATAATCAAAAGATATTACAAAAGGTTCCTATGTTTAACAAGATGAGAAACATTCCTAGCAAATACATAAAAAGTCATCCCAAGAGGAAATGACTACAAAAATTAAAAACAGCACCCTAGCAGGACACGCTCGGTGTCAACCCATCAAGAATCCCTGTGGACTCTTGTCTTCCAGACTGGAACCTCCACTGTAGGAGAGATCCAAGTGACCAAAGAGGAAGAGAGGGACAGTTCACAGACAGAGAGCTAATGTTGCAAACGGGGCTTTCCCTCAACATAGAAGTTAAGAATATCATTCTTAACCTCCTCCCTTAACTCAAGAAAGTCTTCTGTCTTTGGGTGAAAGTTGATAACAACATCAAAGAAGAGGTCTGACTTGAGAGGTATTAGGAGAGCCATCCCGAGATATGCAGAGATCTGTCGCCTTTGAGTCATAGATCTTCAACAGGCTTAGGGTGAACGCTAGGTTTGAGCAAGGATTTTTAAAAAAAACTTGTTTGAGCAAGAGACGAAAACGGAAGAGAGAGAGAGAAAAACTTGATGAGGAATGCAAAGAGATAGGGAAAGAGAAGCGTTTGAAGAGTATTTAAAAAAAATTGAAACGAAAGTTGAATAGCATTTAATGATACGTGACATGAGGAGAGATAATAAAGACGAATGAGGTGACTAGCACAGTTACCTATGGTCGGCGTCCCTTCAACTACACGCGCGCTTATCTATGAATAGTAACGACAGGTTTACCATCCCGAGATAAAACGTTACAGCTGTTTTGCTTTAAAAGAGGTTCTGAATCAACTTAGACAATGAAACGTTAGTAATAACCGAATCATAATTTCTAAAAGATTTCAATCAGAACTTCTGATTAAAAAAAATAATTTCACATTCATTTCAGAAGATACTCATACATGAGAACTTCTCATCTTCTCATTCTGGGCATAAATCCATACTGATGTTCTTCAGAATGAATTTAAACCTATCTTCAGCCAGGGGTTTTGTAAAGATATCAGCCCATTGATGGTCTGTATCAACAAAGTTTAAAGATATTACACCCTTCTGAACATAGTCCCTTATGAAATGATGTTTAATCTCAATATGTTTAGCTTTTGAATGAAGAATAGGATTCTTAGATAAACATATAGCAGAAGTATTATCACAGAATATAGGAATGTTACTCTCAAATATCTGATAATCTTCTAACTGACTCTTCATCCAGAGCATCTGTGTACTACAACCAGCAGCAGCGACATATTCTGCTTCTGTGGTTGATAGAGCAATAGTTGCTTGCTTCTTGCTGTACCAGGAGATCAAATGACTTCCAAGAAATTGGCAACTTCCTGAAGTACTTTTTCTTTCAATTCTGTCTCCAGCATAATCAGCATCGCAGAATCCTACTTAGTTGTATTCTTTAGATTTTCTGTAAACTAAGCCAACATTAGTAGTACCTTTCAGATACCTTAGAATTCTCTTAACAGCAGTTAAATGAGATTCTCTAGGATCTGATTGGAATCTAGCACACAAACAAACACTGAACAGAATGTCAGGTCTAGAAGCAGTCAGATATAGAAGAGATCCAATCATACCTCTGTATAACTTCTGATCTACCTTCTTACTTACCTCATCCTTACCTAGGATGCATGTTGGATGCATAGGAGTTTTGGCTTCTTTGCAGTCTAGAAGATTAAACTTCTTCAGAAGTTCCTTCACATACTTGGTTTGGTGAACATACGTTCCTTCTGATGTTTGATTTATTTGTATTCCAAGGAAATACTTGAGTTCTCCCATCATGCTCATTTCAAACTCAGCCTGCATAGACTCAGCAAACTCCTTTCCAAGTGTAGCATTAGATGTTCCAAAAATAATATCATCTACATATATTTGACAAATTAAAATATCCCTTTTAAAGGTTTTACAAAAGAGAGTAGTGTCCACTTTTCCTCTAGTGAAACCATTATCCAGAAGGAAAGAACTTAAGCGTTCATACCAAGCTCTGGGAGCCTGTTTCAATCCATACAATGATTTCTTTAGTTTAAAAACATGATTAGGAGACATAGAGTCTTCAAAACCAGGAGGTTGATGGACATAAACTTCTTCATCTATATAACCATTTAAGAAGGCACTCTTAACATCCATCTGATAGAGAGTGATGTTATGTTGAGTGGCAAATGAAATTAATAGACGAATAGATTCTAACCTGGCCACTGGTGCAAAGGTTTCTGTATAGTCAATCCCTTCTTGCTGACTATAACCCTGAGCCACCAGTCTGGCTTTGTTCCTTACCACTTCACCTTTCTCACTAAGCTTGTTTCTGAAGACCCATTTTGTACCGATTATATTGAATCCATCTGGTCTAGGAACAAGATCCCAAACATCATTCCTTGTAAACTGATTTAGTTCTTCTTGCATAGCAATTATCCAGTCTGGATCTTCTAGAGCATGATCAACAGAAGTTGGCTCGATCAAAGATACAAGACCTAATTGACAGTCTGCATTGTTCTTAAGGAATGCTCTTGTTCTGATTGGATCATCCTTCTTTCCAAGAAAGACATCTTCTGAATGACCAGAGATGAGTCTGGATGATCTTCTGACAGATGGTTCTTCAGAAATGCTTAGATTCTCCAGAGAAGCTGATACTTGATCTTCCGATTCTTTGCTTCTGAGAAGCTCTGCTTCTGATGCGTTGCTTCTTGGCTCAACAACTTCTGATATATCAATATCACAATCTGCAAAATTATCAAACTGCTTTGGTTTTTCAGAACCAAGCTTATCATCAAACCTGATATTGATTGATTCTTCTACAACCAATGTTTCAGTATTGTATACTCTGTAGCCTTTTGAGCGTTCAGAATATCCAAGAAGGAAACACTTTTGAGCTTTGGAATCAAACTTACCAAGATGATCTTTAGTGTTCAGAATAAAGCATACACATCCAAAAGGATGGAAATATGAAATGTTGGGCTTTCTATTCTTCCACAATTCATAGGGAGTCTTATTTAGAATAGGTCTGATAGAGATTCTATTTTGAATATAGCATGCAGTGTTTATTGCTTCTGCCCAGAAATGCTTAGCCATATTGGTTTCATTGATCATGGTTCTGGCCATTTCTTGTAGAGTCCTATTCTTTCGTTCTACAACTCCATTTTGCTGAGGAGTTCTAGGACAAGAGAAATCATGGGCAATACCATTTTCTTTGAAGAATTCTTCAAAGGATTTGTTCTCAAATTCACCACCATGATCACTTCTGACCTTTATGATTTTACACTCTTTTTCAGATTGAATCTGAATGCAGAAATCAAAGAACACTGAATGAGTCTCATCCTTGTGTTTCAAGAATTTTACCCATGTCCAGCGGCTATAATCATCTACGATGACTAATCCATATTTCTTCCCTCTGACAGATGCTGTTTTGACTGGGCCAAACAGATCAATGTGCAAGAGTTCTAATGGCCTTGAGGTAGAAACAACATTCTTGGACTTGAATGCAGGTTTGGAGAACTTGCCCTTCTGACATGCTTCACAAAGAGCATCTGATTTGAATTTCAGATTAGGGAGTCCTCTGACCAGATTCAGTTTGTTAATCTGAGAAATCTTTCTCAAACTAGCATGACCTAATCTTCTGTGCCAGACCCACTGCTCTTCAGAAACAGACATAAGACAAGTCACCTTCTGACTCATAAGATCTTGCAGATCTGTCTTATAAATGTTGTTCTTCCTCTTGCCTGTAAATAGGATTGAGCCATCCTTCTGATTTACAGCCTTGCAAGACTCTTGATTAAAGATTATATCATAACCATTGTCACTCAATTGACTGATAGATAAGAGGTTATGTGTTAATCCTTCTACAAGAAGTACATTAGAAATGGAAGGAGAGTTACCAGACTTTATAGTTCCAGAGCCAATTATCTTGCCCTTCTGATCTCCTCCAAACTTGACTTCTCCTCCAGACTTAAGCACCAGGTCTTGGAACATAGACCTTCTTCCTGTCATGTGTCGTGAGCATCCAGAGTCCAGGTACCATGACATGTTGTGCTTTGTCCTTTTTGCAGTCAAGGATATCTGCAATAGGAATAATCTTATCCTTAGGTACCCACATCTTTTTGGGTCCTTTCTTGTTAGATTTTCTCAAGTTCTGATTGAACTTGGGTTTAACATTGTAAGCAATAGGAGGAACAGCATGATAATTTTTAATGTGAGTTTCATGATATTTCCTAGGTTGTGTCACATGCTTTTTGGTGTGTGTTATGTGAAAACTTTGAGCATGTGAAGTGTGCCTAATATCATGGGAGTGGCCATACTTGAACTGATCATACAATGGCTTGTATGTGAATTTCATTTCATCAACAGGTTCAAGTTTGTATGGGGTTTCACCCTCAAAACCAATGCCAACTCTTTTGTTTCCAGACACAGCATATATCATAGAAGCTAGCTGACTTCTGCCAATACTTCTAGATAAGAACTTTCTGAAACTTAAATCATATTCTTTTAGAATATGGTTTAGACTAGGAGTGGATTTTTCTGAATCAGAAGGAGATCCAACATTATTGGATAGTTTTAAAAGTTTTTCTTTTAATTCAGAATTCTCCAACTCAAGCTTCTTTGTTTCAAATTCAAATAGCTTTTTCAGCTTTTTGTATTTGAGACTAATCTGAGACTTGAGTTCCAGAAGTTCAATTAGACTGGAAACTAACTCATCTCTAGTAAGTTCAGAAAATACCTCTTCAGAATCTGATTCTGATGTAGATTCTGATCCGTCATCTTCTGTCGCCATCAGCGCACAGTTAGCCTGCTCATCTTCTGAATCATCTTCTGACTCATCCCAGGTTGCCATAAGACCTTTCTTCTTATGAAACTTTTTCTTGGGACTTTCCTTCTAAAGATTTGGACATTCGTTCTTGTAGTGTCCAGGCTCATTGCATTCATAGCACATGACCTTCTTCTTGTCAAATCTTCTGTCATCAGAAGATTCTCCACGTTCAAATTTCTTTGAACTTCTGAAGCCTCTGAACTTCCTTTGCTTGGTCTTCCAGAGTTGATTTAGCCTTCTGGAAATCAGGGACAGTTCATCTTCTTCTTCAGATTCTGATTCTTCAGGATCTTCTTCTCTAGCCTGAAAAGCGTTAGTGCATTTCTTGATATTTGATTTTAATGCAATAGACTTACCTTTCTTTTGAGGCTCATTTGCGTCCAGCTCTATTTCATGACTTCTCAAGGCACTGATAAGCTCTTCCAGAGAAACTTCATTCAGATTCTTTGCAATCTTGAATGCAGTCACCATAGGACCCCATCTTCTGGGTAAGCTTCTGATGATCTTCTTTACGTGATCAGCCTTGGTGTATCCCTTGTCAAGAACTCTCAATCCAGCAGTAAGAGTTTGAAATTTTGAAAACATCTTTTCAATGTCTTCATCATCCTCCATCTTGAAGGCTTCATACTTCTGGATTAAAGCTAGAGCTTTAGTCTCCTTGACTTGAGCATTTCCTTCATGAGTCATTTTCAAGGACTCATATATGTCATAGGCCGTTTCCCTGTTAGATATCTTCTCATACTCAGCATGAGAGATAGCATTCAGCAAAACAGTTCTGCATTTATGATGATTCCTGAAAAGCTTCTTCTGATCATCATTCATATCTTGCCTTGTCAGCTTTACGCCACTGGCATTTACTGGATGTTTGTAACCATCCATTAGAAGATCCCATAGATCACCATCTAGACCAAGAAAGTAACTTTCCAGTTTATCTTTCCAGTATTCAAAGTTTTCACCATCAAATACCGGCGGTCTAGTATAACCATTGTTACCGTTGTATTGCTCAGCAGAGCCAGATGTAGATGCAGGTGTAGGTGTAGATTTTTCACTTTCATCAACCATCTTTTACTGAAGCGTTTTTCTCTTCCTGAATCTTTTCTAAACACGGTTAAGTGCTTGCACCTTAGAACCGGCGCTCTGATGCCAATTGAAGGATAGAAAAACACTTAGAAAGGGGGGGTTTGAATAAGTGTAGCTTTAAAAACTTGACAGATAAAAATAAATTGCACAGTTATTTTTATCCTGGTTCGTTGTTAACTAAACTACTCCAGTCCACCCCCGCAGAGATGATTTACCTCAACTGAGGATTTAATCCACTAATCGCACGGATTACAATGGTTTTCCACTTAGTCAGCAACTAAGTCTTCCAGAGTCTTCTGATCACACACTGATCACTCCAGGAACAACTGCTTAGATACCCTCTAAGACTTTTCTAGAGTCTACTGATCCACACGATCACTCTAGTTACAATCTGCTTAGTTCACTCCTAAGACTTTCCTAGAGTATTCTGATCCACACGATCACTCTAGTTCCTTACAACTTAATGTAATCAATTCTAAGAGTATTACAAATGCTTCTTAAAAGCGATAATCACAACTGTGATATTTCTCTTAATCGTTTAAGCTTAATCTCACTAAAATATTACAACAGCAATGTAGTGAGCTTTGATGAAGATGAAGATTCTGAGCTTTGAATTTGAACAGCGTTTCAGCAAGTTAATTTGAATTGTATTTGGTGCGGAATCGTTAACCTTGCTTCTCATCAGAACTTCATATTTATAGGCGTTGGAGAAGATGACCGTTGAATGCATTTAATGCTTTGCGTGTTCCGTACAGCATCGCATTTAATGTTATACGCTTTTGTCAACTACCTCGAGCCTTGTTCACGCTGTGTCTACTGACGTAGCCTAGAATAGCTTTTAACGTTCCTTTTGTCAGTCAGCGTAGCTTGCCACTTGTACTTTCTTCTGATCTGATGTTTGTGAATACAACGTTTGAATATCATCAGAGTCAAACAGCTTGGTGCATAGCATCTTCTGATCTTCTGACCTTGAAGTGCTTCTGAGCGTGATACCATCAGAACTTCAGTGCTTCTGTTCTCTTGTTCTTCTGATGCTTCCATAGACCCATGTTCTGATTCTGCTTCAACCATCTTCTGATGTCTTGCCAGATCATGTTCTGATGTTGCATGCTGAACCCTTTGAGACAAAGCTTCTGAGCGCTGAATTATGCGTACTCTTTATATATTTCCTGAAAGGGAAATTGCAATGGATTAGAGTACCATATAATCTTAAGCAAAATTCATATTATTGTTATCATCAAAACTAAGATAATTGATCAGAACAAATCTTGTTCTAACAAACATGTCTTCTCTAATGGTGAATATCGAGACTCGCAATCAGTGGATTTTTTACTTAGATAATAGATTGCATGCTCCTTTCTGCCATTTTCATCTTGTTGGCCTAATACACATCTGTCGCTACCGCGAAAATTAACAGAGTCGCCACTAACATATTTATCCTGAAAAGGAAAGGAATGCCAGCAAACCACAAAACAAAACAACGGTCTCACGACCAGAGAAAAGGGTAAGGGAGTCAGTTACGCGAGGGGAAGGTATTAGCACCCCTCGCGCCCATCGTACTCGATGGTATCCATGCTAGTATCTAAATCTATGGGTGTGTAACAAATCTACGCTAATCTGGACTAAAATGAATGCAGAATATAGGGAAAAGAAAGAGTTATACTCGCACGGGCCCTACCCCGCTACCTACGTATCCTTTTTGAGGAATCAGAGGTACCGTAGCTCGGCTAACTAGTTTCTGTTTGTTTTATGTTTTTTAGGTGAACGAGTTACATTCACACTCCGCTGCTTGACCTTTGGAGACTTATGCTGGGAATGGAGCGGAAATAACAAGCTCTTAAGAAAAGAAAATCAAAGAGTGTGGTTTGTGTTTTAAAGAATGCATGAGGAAGACCTAAGCTAAGAGGGAAAGCTTGCTACCTAATGTTATCATACAAAGGGTACAAGACTAAACTAAACTATCAACCTACGGGGAGAAACGAACGCAAACAAGAATATCACACAAACGAGCTCCGCTCGTAAAGCAAACAAACCAACGGCACTGGCCGAATGGTAGAAAAGCGGTCCCGCCATAGCCAAGGGGAGCGAATCACCCGAGTCAACCAAGCATTAGACCTCGCGAAAATGATCGGGCCATAAACAAGAGGAGCGGTTCCCTCTCAGCAACCAAGCCGTCACGGATCTGAAAGGAAAACGGTGCATGCGTACACCGAGCATCAACATCGAGAGACGCGAGCTATAGGAAGTGCGGGGGTTCGGCTGCATGAACCCTTTTCCTGACATACTAGATACAAGATCTTGTGCTAGTTCAGAAACGAGCGACGTGTAGCGTGCGCATACTGAACGGACTCGATGAGACTAGGAGGGGGTTGATTGCTAACCCTTTCCGCGTGCCTTCCATGAGGACTTAACGGAGTGCCATATAGGACTTATTACACCGTGACTCCCTGCCGCAAAGCACAAATATAAACACACCAACAAAAACAGAGCCTCTTTCAAGGACTTGGCCAGATGCATGTCTAGGTCCTACTTCTCATGTTATTGGATGATGCGAGAAAGCGATAAAGTGCGAGAAAAATAAAATGAACCGGGATCAATACCAAACGGATGATGATCCGTAAACTAAAGCGAAGCAAAGCGAAGAAACTAAGAATCCCGCGAGCGAGCTAGCAAAGCAAAAGCAAATGGTCAGCACACCGATTAGCCATGAAAGCACATGAAAGTCGACATGCGCGTCGGGCATAATCACAATACACCTGCAAGAGGAACAAGCAAACCAAACAAGCAGATATAAAGTAATAGGAACGTGTCTCCAAGATGAGAACACGATGCGAGTGAATGAGATCGTGTCCCGCAAGTAAAGCGGCACACTCAAGCAATGAGCGCCGGTCGGTGACTATCCAAAAGCCTTGCACACTAGCACACAAGTTAGAGATAACAAACACCACAATCGGAATTGCATTATCGCTATAAACCAAAAGAAACAGGCGAGTAATGTAAACATGAAATAGACGATGAAAAATCAAAGAGAAATCAAACATGAATGATCTACAAATTAATGAAAACTAAGCATCTAACAAGATAATACATCTCATAAGCTTTCCGACGATATAAAGAACGTGCAAATCGGAGTTACGAGTAAAAAGTTATGCGAGATTGAAGTTAACAAAGAAAACACAAAAATAACACGCAGGAACCGGTTCCTGCACAGGACAACCCGGTTCCTGGTACAAAAAACCAGAGGCAGAAAACTGGGAACCGGTTCCCACCTAGGGACAACCCGGTTCCTGGTACTAAATCACAGAAACGCACATTTTCAAAATCACTGGGAACCGGTTCCCGCCTGGGACAACCCGGTTCCTGGCGCGCAAACCAGAAGGCAAAACAACGCAGGAACCGGTTCCCACCTAGGGACAACCCGGTTCCTGGTACTAAAACACAGGGAGACAGCAATTTTGGATTGAGTGGGAACCGGTTCCCGCCTGGGACAACCCGGTTCCTGCTGTGGAAAAACAGGTTTTTATGCATTTTTAAAGCCTCGGAGCCATTCGCACTCAATCCAAAACCGTGCCGACTCAGAATTAATCACAAACGAACATTGAATTACATGCTATACGTAATGAAAACGCTCACGGAAGTAAGGCATAAACACCACCACACATCAACACGAGGCATGTTATAAGCAAAGTGCGAATGCGACGCGTCAACCAAAACAACAATCATGTTAATGCAACAACGACATCAAGAATTAACACATGCAATAGTGACCAAGCCACAAAATATATTCGAGTCACGGTTTAGGCATCAAGCAAGTCAATCATCAAGACAAAATCCACCACATGCATTTATACAAACACTTTGAGTGCGTCGCAAGCAACATACATGAACATTAACAATAATACACACAAAATCAACGACAAATCATGGATCCACACACAATTCATCATCAACAAACATCAATTATATGCAATCAATCATCAAATCTAACCACAATTCACATAAACACGACTAATTCGAGCAAAAGATGAACTAATTCACCGATCAATCATCATCAATCATCCATTAATCAAGAACAAGAGGTAGATCTAGATTCGAATTCACATAATAATCAACAATTAAGCACTTAATTCAAGATCCGAAAGCTTACCGGATGAAGATCTAAACCGAAGTACGAACACGAACACGATATGAACGCGAACACGACACGAACGCGACACAAACGCGAAAGCGAAATCCGAAGGGAGAGAGAGGGAGGGCGCGCGAGATCTAGTGAGAAGAGGAGAAGAAATTCGAACTCCGAATCTTGATTCTTCAATCCATGTTCTTGATCTTGATGAAGATTGATGAGTTTTTGATGAAAGTTTTATGTAATTTGTGGTTTTGATTCAAGAGAATTGAGAGAGAATTGAGAGAAAGTGTTTTTGATCTTTTGGTGAATTGAAATTATGAGAGTTCCCCCCTCTGATTTGTGAAGAGCAAAATGTTTATATATTGTCAACGCGAAATGTCCAAATTGCCCTCAGTGCGTCTTATTTTGGCTCGTTTTTAAGGAAACTCGGTTCGGCTCTGAATTCCGGAACGAAACTAATGCCATTGTGAAGATGACCAAATTCTTGACTCGTCTTTGTGAGAATCGTCTCAATCCGATAAGCGATGAAGAAAATACGCCCCTTTGAATGACGAGAAACGCCGATGCATCCGGTGCGACTGTGCAGAATTTTGTGAGTACCGCTCAAAAAACTCGATAAAACCCTATCTTTGGCTCAGAATCTGAACAGGCATGTGTGACGAAGAATCGAAGCTAACGAAATTTCCGAGAAAATGCCGCCGGAATGGACTTCATGCGATAAAAATCGAAGGAGTTATGAATTTTCGAACTCGGCGCGACATACTCGAAAACACACTTTTTACCGAAACAACGCGGTGATCCTTAAAATTGTGGGAGTTTTCCGTGCATAATTGGCCTTCGGTCTGAACATATGAAATCTTGGTAATGATGGTACGGAGGTCCAGTTAAATTTTCAAGCGAATCCAACGAGCAGATTGGGAGATATGAATTTTCTGAGGCCCGAAACTCTACATTCAGCACCGTTTTTTACTGCGAAACCTCAAGTAATTTACAAATTTGACGACCTTCCTCAAAGAATTGGCTTCTGAGCCGAACACGAAAGTTGTAGATACCGTCGAAACAGTCGTGACAACATGGGAACTCAGCTCATATCACCTTCTAAATGGTATTTATGAATTTTCTCGTATTTCCACCGTTTAAACCATTTTTTCACACCTTATCTTCTTAAACCCATGAAAACTCTTTATTATTTTCCTTCAATTTTTGAATGACGAAATAAACGTCATTAATAACTTATAGCTCAAATAAAGAGGTCAAATTTTGGGGTGCAACAGCTGCCCCTATTCAAACTTCTTGAACCTGACGAGCGAGAAACGAAAGTTTCGAACCGTTGAGGTGGAAGGAGATTGAATACTAGAATGAACTCGAAAATTTGCGCTCTTGATCAATAGAAGATTCCAACTTGCAATAAGAAGGAATATACCACCCCACAAGCAGGGACAAAAAACCTCAATTGACCTGGATAATTAAATAAGCTCCAACTTGCGATAAGAAGGAACGGGCACCCACAGGCAGGGGAAACACTTCAAATGATCTGGTTATCAAGAGAAGGAACATCTCGACTGATCTGAGCATCAGACGCATCAGATGTCTCCGAACTTGCATCGGGATAGATGTCTTAGGTCGATCTGGGAATCGAGGGAGATACATCGGTTGATTCAGACATCAACGGGTAATAGGTATCTCTGATCTGGGAATTATGATCTGGGAATTTGGGCAGACATCTCTTCTGATGCAAATCATCAGGTAAATATTCCTACTAATCTGGGAATTAGCGTCTAGCTCCTTCGTAAGACCACGGGGATCCGGAGGCGGTTCCTTCAACTGAACTGGAAATCAGGATAGGAACAATATCTCTTCCGAACTGTGTACGCCGGGGAAAGAATGCCTTTAAACTGATCTGGACATGATGCCAGAAAATAAGTAGGACAATCTTCATCTGAAAGACAAAGTCGATCAGGCAGACATCTCCATCTGATCTGATGATATCAGTGGCTTGCTCCTTCGTAAGATCTTGGGAGATCCGGAGGCGGTTCCTTCAACTAATCTGAATCTGAATATTAGGATAGGAACAAATATCTCTTCCGAATTGTGTACGCCGGGTAAAGAAAACGTCTTCAACTGATGGTTAGGCATCAGGACTGGGCAAACGAGTTTCTTCTTCTGAACGAACTAAATCGTCAGGGAGATATTTCTAACTGGTCTGATGTATCAGAGGGCTTGCTCCTTCGGAAGATCGACAGAGATCCGGAGGCGGTTCCTTCAACTGAGCTGGATATCAGGATGGGAACAAATATCTTCCACCGATCTGGGGGCATCGGGAATAGGAATGTCTTTGAACTGATCTGAGCTATGCCAGAAAATAAGTAGAACAATCCTCTTCTGATTCAAAACATCAGGATAAGTTCCTGTAATGACTAGGCGAATATTGCTCTCTGGGGAGCATTTGAATCTGGATAACTTTCCTGCAGAAAGAAACAGATATGACATGATTTATGCATGATGCATGTATGAATGTATATGGAATAACATTTCCGAGGAGGAAGACGCTACACGCTTAGAGAATGTAATGCGAATGATGCATGATTCGAACGTTGCTTAGGGAGGCAACAGATGAGCACTGAATTGCTGAAACAGTCCTGGAGAGAGTATGGAACTCTGCGGGGAGGACAAGATGAGTGACCACAAGTCACAACTACGAGCTGGCAAAGATGGATCAGAAATCGGCTGTAGACGATCAAATTTGGATGCGAGCTCTGGTTGGGGGAATAAATCCTGCTTGGGGATAAGAACATCCCAATTAACTGCTTGGGGAAGACCCTGGCAACTTCATTGGAGAAGCAAATTCTCGACACCCTGGGGATGTGAAGATAAGGGCAAGTCATGAAGACAACTCTGATGGGGAGTGACCAACTTGCTTGTGAAGGACGCATTCCGCTGGGGAAATCCTGGACAGACATAGATTCTGCTGAGGATGCATATGAATCTTTGCTGAGGAAAGAAGCTCAGTGGGGAAGATGAATACTTCTGCACAGCGATTGGCTAGGGATATGAGAAATCCGCTGGGGATAAGGAACTCGCATAAGGACCTCTTGTTATGATCACTCCACTAGGGAGTAAGATGACTCTCTTGGGGAAAACAGGTCAATCTGTTGGAGAGAAAAGCGCTCTACTGGGGAAAGAGAGGCATTTGGGCCAAGAATCTCATTAAGAGCTTGCTGAGGAATTAGATACCATCCAATCATGACTCGACTGGGGAGAATGCATTCCGCCGGGGAATAAGGCTTCTGGAGCATGGAGAATGCATTGAGATGTGCTTTGATGAGGATATGAGAATCTTGGAACGAAGAAAATCTCATCTAGATATACTCAGCTGGGGAATGAGAATCTCTCATCAGGATGCGCTCGGCTGGGGAGTGTGAATCTCTCATGGCTAGGTCCGCCAATATGCTGATACGAAGCGCTTGCAAGGACGTACCTGCAAGACAAACAATATAAAATGCCCCAGGATATAGCATGGCATCTTAGCCAACCATCATAATCACACAAGACTTTGAAGTACATTCAAAGGCTTTATCTTTTCTAATCATGTATTGTAAAAGCAAATCAGTTTTCATATGCAAAGTTTAACACAAACTCAGGACGTTTTATGCAAACAAAACAGTAAAAGAAAACAGCTTTTGAGATGAAAAGAAGTTTATTAAAAAAAATGCCCGGAAGAGGGCGAATACATTTAAGAAGCAATTCCTAGTAAGAGGTAACTGCACATTTTTTTTTGAATACAAGAGAAATGGCAATGTGAAACGGATATCCATTGGTTTCGATCCCGCTATCACTTTTATAACCTTGACGTTCTCATCTCCTTGCTTTGGAAGACCGTACTCATTAGGATTGATCACTGCCCGATTTAACAACTGATTGATGTGACATCACCGGACTTGTGGACCCGACGGGGTTTGTGAGAGCCTTTAGGGATTTGAGTTGCCAGGTGCAAACTCAAGAACACGGAGTCTTGCTTATCCCTCGGTCGGGAGCCCTAAACAAAGTGATTAGAATTTGTGAACGCTTTAGGGATTTGAGCTGCCAGGTGCGAACTCAAGAACACGGAGTCTTGCTTATCCCTCGGTCGGGAGCCCTAAATATTTCAACCAGGTATGAAGAGTGATTGCCAAGGTGGCATGCGAGATGTAGTCGTTCGCTTTTGTCCCTTTTTTGCCTAAGCCGCCCTTTCGGGTTTTCAACTTAGCAGGTATATTTGTTTTTTTCATTCTTTTGCCTAATTCATTTTCTTTTTTTTTTCTTTTTTTTTTCTTTTTTTATTTTCTTTCTTTTTTTTCTCTTTTTTTATCAGGTCTATGCGAAATATTTTTTGACCACATCCGCGTTTATAGGGTGTGGAAAGTTCTCGCCATCCATCGTTGCAAGCACCATGGCACCGCCAGGGAACACTTTCTGCACAACAAAGGGGCCTTCATACGTCGGAGTCCACTTGCCTCGAGGATCACCCTGAGGAAGGATGATTCTTCTAAGTACCAGGTCACCTGGTTTGTAGCTTTGGGGTCGCACCCGCTTGTCAAAAGCTTTTCTCATCTTCTTTTGGTACACCTGACCATGACCAATGGCCGCTAAGCACTTCTCATCAATGAGGTTCAACTGGTCCATCCGATTTTGTACCCATTCCGACTCGTCAAGCTCGACGTCTTTCATAATCCTCAGGGCAGGAATCTCAACTTCAACAGGCAATACCGCTTCCATGCCGTAAACAAGTGAGAAAGGAGTTGCCCCAGTCGATGTACGCACAGAAGTGCGATAACCATGCAAAGCAAAAGGTAACATCTCATGCCAATCTCGGTAAGTCACTACTATTTTCTGCACAATCTTCTTAATGTTCTTGTTAGCCGCTTCGACAGCGCCATTCATGTTTGGACGATACGGAGAAGAATTGTGATGCTTGATCTTGAAGGACTCACACAGCTCCTTCATCATCTTGTTATTGAGATTTGATCCATTATCAGTAATGATCTTTTCGGGAATCCCATAACGACATATTATGTTGTGCTTGATAAAACGAGTAATCACTTGCTTGGTGACATTCGCATAAGACGCGGCTTTAACCCACTTGGTGAAGTAATCGATGGCAACCAAAATGAAGCGATGTCCATTAGAAGCGGTAGGCTTGATCTCTCCAATCATGTCAATGCCCCACATTGCAAAAGGCCACGGAGAAGTCAAGACATTCAAAGGCATAGGTGTCGCTACCGCGAAAATTAACAGAGTCGCCACTAACATATTTATCCTGAAAAGGAAAGGAATGTTGTGGTGTCGTTTTCTTTTACCTCCCCGTTTCACTTGGGAGGACGGCACGCTAGACCCTTCACGCGAAATTTGGAAGGAGAATGCGCCCGTGGCGGGATGAATTTTATTTCAGTTCTTCCTACGATATCACACGAACTTTCTTATTGGCCCTACGAGTAGGAAAGGGGAAAAAAGATCTCAACTAAGCCCTAGGAGTTTGCTAAGTGTGGGGATTTCACCTAGACTAGAAATTCTGGAGTCCGGGAGGTCGGTTATACATAGGGAAGTGTTTAAACACCCTACATATCTGTAGTACTCTACAGGAACCTCCTCTGTGTCATTGTGATTGTGTTTGCTGCTAATGATTGGGAAAGTTTCTCCTTTGTGTTGTTTCTCCTTTGTGTTAGGAGAAGGAATTGATTTGATTTGAAAAGACAGACAGACAGACAGACTGACTATTTTTGGTATTTTATTAGCTCGCTGAGATTCCTTGTGAACCTCATGCCTACATATCCCTAGTGGAAGTCAGAGCTTAATGTAGTTCGGGGAACTAACTAGGGAAATTAATTGTTTTTTTGGTGCCTTGCTTGAAGCTCAAGGTTGAAGCTTGGAATTAAATCTCTGTTTACAGTAAAGAGACATGAAATCATCTCTACAGAGAGGTATTTATACTATTCTACCACAAACATTTAAAGGAGTGACAGAATAACTGAATTCATTTCATTCAAGAGGGGGACCTTACTTGTGTATGTGCAAGTATACCAGTCAAATGCCTCTTAAATGAAAGAAAGTTGCTCATCCAAATTAGGGAAAGTTACCACATGTCTGGGTTTTACTGCCAGCTCATGCCTTTCAAAATCCTAAATGGGAGACTTGATTAAAATTGAAATGAAATGTTTGTTTGAATGTGGTAGAGTAGTAAAAATATCTCTCTATAGAGATAAGCTATGTCTATCTACTGTATAAAAGATTTGACTTTAGCTGGCTTGTATGAGGCCCAAGCTTGAGGCTTTTTGATTGATTAATTAATTATTGACTCTGGGAGATGACTCCACTGGGGATTAATTACAGGGTATTTTAGTGTTCTGTACAAAGCCCAGAATTGAGGCTGACTCTATTTGGAGAGTGTTTATTTGGTGGATTTTATTTGGTGTTCTGTACAAAGCCCAGAATTGAGGCTGACTCTACTGAGGGAGACTCTATTTATGTGCCTTGTACAAAGCCCAAGGTTGTGGCTGACTCTAGCTATGAAAAACATTATTTTCTGCCTTGTACAAAGCCCAAGGTTGTGGCGGACTCTTAAATAAATGAATTGAGTATGGATGACTATATGGGGAAAGATCCTAAGTGTTAGGAATCTTTGACACATGAAAGTATGGTTTATCTGCCTTGTACAAAGCCCAAGGTTGTGGCTACTGAATGATGAAGAACTCACTGGGGAGACTCTATTATCTGCCTTGTACAATGCCCAAGGTTGAGGCTGACTCTTGACAGAGGAGTTTTATTGTTTGGGTGCCTTGTATGAAGCCCAAGGTTGAGGCTAACTGTTTTTGTTGGTTTTGACTCTACTGGAGATTAAAAAGACTGTTTTTCTTTGGAAGCTAACCCTTTCCAGGGATTTTGACTCAGCTGGTGAATTTGTCTATTAAAAGACTGACTTTTATCATGTTTTTGGGGGCTGACCCTTTCCAGGGGTTTTGACTCTTTTGGGGAAATTATCTCCTAAGAGAAATGAATCTTTATTTTTTGACTTTTTATTAATTGACTTTGGAGGCTGACCCTTTCCAGGGGTTTTGACATTTTAGACAGATGTTGGAGGCTAACCCTTTCCAGGGGTTTTTGTTAAATGAATGGCAGAAAGATTATCTAGTGGAGACTTCTTGTTTAAAGCCCAAGATGAAGGATGACTCAATGCTGAGGATGATCAAACATGGATCCTAGACTCTGCTAAGGAAGATTGATAAAGATAAGGGTGACAGAGACTATCCATGTCTCTCATTCCAAAAGGTGTACTCAATGCAAAATTGAGACAAACTTAGCTTGTTTAAAGTCTGGTTTAAATTGGAAGAAACTCACCAGGGTAGGCTAAAAGGTGACTAAAGACCTGTTCCTATGTTTATAAGAAACCTGATGGGTCCTTGTATACAAGCTCAAGAGGAAGCTGGAAATGCTTTTAAGAAGCCTGTGGGTCCTTGTACAAAGCCCAAGAGGAGGCTAATCGAGGGTCCTTGTTATAGCACAAGAGAAAGCTATGTAGTTTTGAACTTATTTTGGCTCTAAGCAAATGGGTAAGAGGTTTCACCGGGAATAATTCCTCTTTGGGTGGATGTGTCCTATTATTTGGATTCTAAGGTTTTTGCCAAGATGTTTCACCGGGAATAATTCATCTTGGGGGTTTGAACTACAGATCTCTAATTAGGAAAGAGCCTTCACCGGGAAGACATTCTCAATCCTAGGCCATATTCCTATAATATATATATATATAGTTTAACTGTCCTAAGGTTTATACTCAAACGTAGTTCTAAACTAATATATATGCACAGTTTATATTTGACAGTAATTTAAATAAAGACTGTAAATTGAAAGCTTGTAAAGCCTAACCTGGATGGAGTGGAGGCCTTTGAAGAAGTATGTACAGAGCCTTACCAGTAATTGATGGATAACAGTTGAATATATATGATAACCAGTTAATGGTTTTTGAAAACAGAAGAAGTGAAGATGGACAAAGGTCACATAGGTATCTGAAGAGTTTCACCGGGAATAATGCCCTTCAAATACCAGAAGAATGTTTTGAAAACAGAAAGAAGATTTTGAAAATACAGTTTTGAAAACAAGCTAAGAAGAGAAGGTTTTTGGGACTTACACTCTATTAGAGGCCCAGTACTTTACAGTACTGGTGTAAAAGCAATTTGAAAATGATTTGGAATGATACAAGGTTTTGTTGTTTGAAAACCTTAATCGTCCGTTTAATTAGAGATTGAAAACAGTTTTGAATATTGACAAAAGTCAACTTAATCAAAGTAAAAATAAAGATTTTTACTTAATTAAGACCTAAACAATTAGGGTTTTATCATAAACTTTATTTACAAAATGATTAGGTTGAAACAAAGTGAATATATGTATTTAAAGTATTTAAGAAAACACCTAAAACATACTATTTTAAACCTAATTAAAATTCAAGAAATACATAATATTTTTATGATTTTTTTGATTATTCACAAAATAGGTATATTAAATGATAAGTGTGTGAAAAATGAAGTGAAAATAAATTAATTTGATAGGTTAAATAAATATGTGAAGTTTTGTGAGAAAATGAAAGAAATTGTGTGTAAAAAATAGTTTTGGCCCTTGGAGGGTTTGAACTCACGCCCTCTAGGCCACACACTCAAAACAAACACCACTGAGCCAACGCGCGTGTGGTGATAGTGACTTGCCTTCATTTGGTTATGTTTCAAAACAAGTTGCAAATCCTTGAAAAATAAAAGAATCAAAAAGTCTGGGGCGAGGGGGATTCGAACCCCAGACTTGAGGCATGATGATACTAAGGGCGTATGGGAGGCCACTAGGGCAAGTTTGTTCAGTCGTTAAGGGAATGCCTATCATTAAAAATAAAACAAACTTTGCTCAGAGATTTGAAAAATGGCGCCACCCTCCATCTTCGTCTTCAACCTCAAGCTCCATCAATTCAAATTTCTGAACTCTCTCAACTCTCAACCATTTGCAATGATGTAAACATGAAACTTGCTCTAAATTCACTCACGATTCTAAATATGTAACTAACATGAATTGATATTAACTACATCTAACTAATTTACCAGAAATCGTGAAGAACCCTAAAATTTCAAAATCAAATTAAATGACTATACTGCAAGATAAATGGATGATGATAGAGGGTTTTCAATCCTCTGATGATGCTGAACAAGATAGAATCGAGCTATTTCACAAAGAGTACTTAAATTAGAGAAGTGAGGTTCAGGAACTTACCTCTGAAAATGGAAGTCGTGAGGATGATTGAGAGCACCTGGGCTTGAATGAATGATCTCAATAGCTTCCCTGAGACTCAATGATGCTAACTGAATGCTTGTTGGAGCTTGAATCCTCCTGAATTGCCCTATGGTCCTCCCTCGATTTCAGCTTCAAGTGAACATGGAGGGTGTTGATTCTTGAGTTACAGATGAGCTGCAGCCATCTGGTTAGCTTCACTATGACCTGAGGAACGTGCCTGGATGATTGGCTTGGCTCAGAACCTCCTGAATTACTCCATGGACCTCCAACTGCAAATGCTCCAAAGTGAGAGCAACAATGGTGTTCCTCCACTTACAGAAGTGATCCAGGTGCTTGGATCACCTCAAATGACCTCCCTTGAGATGTTAGAATGCTTACTTTCCAAAGATGAGCTCTGGTTTGAAGAAAACGATTCTTCTTGCCAAAGAACTTTGAAAAACAATAAGCATGAGAAGAGAAAGAGAAAGCAAGGAATTGAGTTGCTTTGGTGTGTTTCTGAATGAGAATGAGGCCTCTATTTATAGGCAAATGTCTCAGTACTGATTGGGAGAGTGAGCTTGCTTAGTGAAGCAAGTTTGGTTTCTTAGCCATGAAGAAATTTCAAAGAATATCCAAGTGTGATCATTGCATTTTCGAGCCACCTCCCCTATCCATTGATTCTATCTGATCTTAGGGGACAATTCAGATGCAAAGTGAGCTCTAATTGGTTGGTGAGAAGATTCCTTGGGTGATTCATCAATTTGCCATAAATTCTCAAAAGTAATCATTACATAATCACATGTTCTTGTTTTAGGAATCTTCTTCAATTATCATGGCATGGTGAAAATGAATGCATGGTATTGTTTCAGACATGTTATGGGTCGTGTAGCATCCATTAGTGAAGCAAAAATGCACAAAATTGCAAAGTTTCAAATTGTACATGACCTATAATTTCACTTCATGAGGCCAACTTTGAACAAGCATAACTCCTAGCTCAAATTGAATTTGGAGAAGGTTGAACACAATTTGGAAAGCCCTAAACATCTACTTCAAATCATTAGTTTATGTCTTCTTCAGAATCATTTGGGAAATTTGTGAAAAATGAGCCCAAAGTTGGATGAAAACTAGGTTAAAACACTTAGAAAAATTTCTAAGTGTTTATGACCTAAACTTCAAAATTTCCAAAACTTCATAAATGGTTGATCTTTTGAAAAAAGTTCCTTTGTAAGATGTTGTTTTATTTTGCAAGATCTACAACTTTCATGTTGGAAGTTTTTTGAGTTGTGTAGGTGAAATTTTGAGTTCTCACCATGCCTTCAAAAACCCTAATTCCCGACTTTTCGCTCCTTGATGAATTTCTTTGAATTTCTTTGGTCAAATGACTTTGACATCCATATATTGATGATATTGATCTTTGAAAGTCATTTTTTGACCAAAAACCTTAAAAGTCAATGATGATCCTTCACAGTTGACTTTTTCCTGACAAAGTGAATTTTTTTTTGGGCTTTTGTGTAGAAACAAGATCTTTTCCTCAAATGAATGATGTAAATGGATTATATTGAGGTAGTAGAGATTCTTGAATCATGTCTTGAGTTTTGGATTCATGCCCTGATTAAAAGTCAACTATCTTGGTGAATTAGGTCAAAACCCTAATTTGTCGACCATGTGAAAATAATGACTGTAGACTTTGAATTGAAGTGTGATGTCCAGTAGATCTTGTAATATGAGTTATTTGAAGATGATTGATGTCTTTGAATGGTTCCCTGAGGCTTTTTAGGGTTTCCCAAAAGTGATCCCTGATTTTAGTCCTTGATAGGCTCAAAACCCTAGTCTGGTGACCTGAATAAACCTGTACTCATATGACTGGATGTCTAATCAATCATAGATGAGAAAAGTGAAGTCTTTGAGCCTCATGATTGTATTAGGGACTAATCCTTGTATTGATTGATCCTTTGCCTGAGCTTTCTTGTCTTTGAGCATCCTCGATTGGATACCAGATGGAGAAGTGACTGCTCTGGGAACTTGTCTTGACCTGATGAAAAATCCTGAAGATATGCCATCTCAGGGGGGTCAAAAATTAGGGTATGACAAATGCCAGCAAACCCCAAAACAAAACAACGGTCTCACGACCAGAGAAAAAGGGTAAGGGAGTCGGTTACGCGAGGGGAAGGTATTAGCACCCCTCGCGCCCATCGTACCCGATGGTATCCACGCATGTGTCTAAATCTATGGGTGTGTAACAAATCTACGCTAATCTGGACTAAAATGAATGCAGAATGTAGGGAAAAGAAAGGATTATGCTCGCACGGGCCCTACCCCGCTGCCTACGTATCTGTTTTGCAGAATCAGAGCTACCGTAGCTCGGCTAACTAATTTCTGTTTGTTTTGTGTTTTTTAGGTGAACGAGTTACATTCACACTCCGCTGCTCGACCTTTGGAGACATATGCTTGGGAATGGAGCGGAAATAACAAGCTCTTAAGAAAAGAAAATCAAAGAGTGTTGTTTGTGTTTTAAAAGATGCATGAGGAAGACCTAAGCTAAGGGGGAAAGCTTGCTACCTAATGTTAGCATACAAAGGGTACAAGTCTAAACAAAACTAACAACCTACGAGGAAAAGGGGAAGCACACAAGAATATCACACAAACGAGCATCCGCTCGTAAAGCAAACAAACCAACGGTACTGACCGAATGGTAGAAAAGCGGTCCCGCCATAGCCAAGGGGAGCAGCTCAACCCAAGTCAACCAAGCATTAGACCTCGCGAAAATGATCGGGCCATAGACAAGAGGGCGTACCCCTCTCAGCAACCAAGCCGTCACGGATCGTAAAGGAAAACAGTGTGTGCGTACACCGAGCATCAACGTCGAGCGACGCGAGCTATAGGAAAGGCGGGGGTCCGGCTGCATGAACCCTTTTCCTGACATACTCGATAACAAGATCTTGTGCAAGTTCGGAAGCGAGCAACGCGTAGCGTGCGCATACTGAACGGACTCGATGAGACTAGGCGGGGGTTGATTACTAACCCTTTCCGCATGCCTTCCATGAGGACTTAACGGAGTGCCATATAGGACTTATTACACCGTGACTCCCTGCCGCAAAGCACAAATGTAAACATACCAACAAAAACAAAGCCTCATTCGAGGGCTTGGCCAGATGCATGTCTAGGTCCTACTTCTCATGTTATAGGATGATGCGAGAAAGCGATAAAAGGTACTAGGAGACAATACCGAACGGATAGCAAATCCGCAATGAGCTAGCAAGCGTAAGCAGAGAAGTCCGGAATACTTCGCGTAAGCCAACATCAAGCAAAGCGAGTCAGAAAGCATCGTCGTGAAAATAAATCACGAGCGACATATGGTACACGTCGAGCATAACCACACGAGCAACCTGCAAGAGAAACAATCCAGACAATACAGGAGTATACATCTCAATGAATGAGAGATCGGGTGAATCGATCGGAAATACGTTCGTGTCCCATAAATAAAGTAGAACACGAGGCAAATCAAGTCGCATCGGAAGCGAATTCGTGTCCCACAAATAAAGTGGAACACGAAGCAATCAAATCACAATCGAACCCTCTCAAAGTACCTCGCACATCTCAGCAAACAAATCAGTAATAACAAGGAGACACGCACCCGCCATAGAAAATAATAGAAATTAAATCCTAATTAAAATCTAAAACAAAAATCTAACAAGATTAAATTGTTTTTTATGACATTTTTATCTAAGAACTATAACTAACTATGTAATAGAACAATTAAATTCTAACAAGCAAAAGATACATGTTTTTTATTCTTTTTAAGACAAATATAGAAAATAAAATCTAATTCTAACTAGAAAAGATTACATGTTTTTGATGTTATTTTTATCACGTCAAAAATCTAACAAAGATCAATGTTTTTCATACATTTTGTTATACTAAAAAAAAAAGCAACAAACTAGTAAAAAAAAACACTAAATCTATCATGAATTATGCACACAGGGGGGTGGATGTTGAAAAACAAAGGTGCAGAAAGCACTTTGGGCGCTAAGCCCATCAGAGAGTGACCCAACAAAGTTTTTGTTACAAATTTCAGTCAGCACAAAAATGCATGGAAATGCAATGGGCTAAGGGGGTGAAATCTAGCAATTTCGGTACAGGCCCAAGGGAATCTCTGGTCCATCACAATTTTATTCAAATTGTTTATCATCTTTTGTTAAACTAAATCAATTAAGAGCAATTAATCAAATCAAATTCAATTAATACTAATTAATCAAGACTAAATACAACAAGGGATTTAGGGTTACATGTACGTGAATATTGAAATCAGATCCTTCTCCTTTCCTCTTCACGTGAAGCGGCGGCGACGATTCTCTCCGGCCAATCTCCGATCAAAGCTCAGACGGCGGTGATACACATTTCCGACTCATATTTAGGCGATACGAATCCTTCACCTCTCGATTCTGCTCTCATCTTTCTCCGATCCTCTCGTCCTCTCGCAATGGTGCGACGGCGTTCTACTCGTCTTCTCCGATTGAAAATCCTCCCCGCCGCCGTGAACTCAACGTACTCCCTCTCATCTTGTTCACCCTCACACCTCATCTCTCACCGATTTCTTGATCGGAGATGCTCCGATGACGATTCAAAGACATCGGCAACGAGAACTTAAGGTAATCATTCGTGTTGTTCTTTTGCTTCATCCCTCCGATTCGCGCTTCTTCTCCTTCTTGAATCAATTTCCTTCTCTGTGCTCTCAATGATTTAACCACGATGTTGTTGTGGTTGTTGATGCGATAAGGTATGAAGATGAAGATCGAAGGTTGATGCAATCACGATGGAGATTGAATGCTGCTGATAATGGAGCGTTGAGTATTTTTGTGCGACTTCTGAAGTGAAGATATGGAGTTGAAGATCGTGGTGAAGATAATAATTGTAGAGCCGATCAATGATTGAAGATTTTCTGAAACTTTTGTGTGGATTGAAGAGTGTCGAAAGTGAGAATCCGAGGGAGTTTTCTGTTACATTTTCTGTGTGAATCTGGTGTAATGAAGAAGATGGAGAAGAAGCTTGATGAAGGTGATTGAAGTTGGTGATGAATTGTGAGGAGGTTGAAGAATGGAGCCAGCGATTGAAGAGGAAAATTGGAGGGGTTTCCTCGATCGAGAGAAGTTCTGTGAGTTCAGAAGTTTGTTACGGATTCAGTTACACTCTCTTCTCCTTTTTTCTGATATTTCTCCTTCTGAATTTTCTCTGTGATTTTGTTATATAGCTCTTTGTTTTCTTTCTCAGTCCATTTTCCCTTTCTGTTATACTGCTTTTTTGTGCTGCTGCTGGTTCTTTTGTTCGAACCGAAACTGGTTCGGTTTATTTCTGCTTTGTTAAGCCATGTGACTGCAGGGTCTTTGTGTAGCTTTTGGACTGAATTTTTATTGATTTCTTGATACAACAGGTTTGTTATGCAACTCAGATTCGGTCTCTCGATGCGCAGAGCCGCCTCTTTGTCTTTGGCGTCGGAATATGATGTTGTAACCGACTATGGTTTTCTTTTGAGTATGCAGGGATAAAACGGTTTAAAACTTGGATTGGTTTCAGCCTGTTTCCTTTTGCTGTTGGAATTAACTCTCTTTTTGAATTGTATTGGTTTTTGTGAAACATTTGGATATTGAATGGATTTTGTATATAGTTTTTGTAATGAAGTGTATGGGCTTTTTGAATGTAAATTGAATGTGGACTTTTTTGTAATGGATATTGTAATGAAATGAGTTTTGAATGAATTTTATGATGAATTTGGATAAAAATTTGAATGGGCTTTGCTTTTATAAAACGGGACTCCAAGCAATTCAATACCACCTTGATCCGACTAAACTTGCATTAAAAACGACAAACAAATGATTCGACCATAAGGAATTCACAACTTCATATTTCGCACCATGACAAAATTCTTCTTCAATTGACGTGCACAACATGCCTCGATTCAAGGACCACAAAGGGATCATCATATGCAAATTCTCATTCATTAGCCATAAAGCGGTAAACCATATAATCATGACTTGTACAAGTAATTGGAGAAGACCTTTGCACCGAACTGTCTTAAAAAATAACGAAAACTCTTTATTGTTTTCTCAATTTGTGAACGACGAAATAAACATCTTTCATAACTTATAACTCAACTAAGAGGGCGAATTTTGGGGTGCAACAACAGGCGGCACGTGCACTTTATCAGCATAGATCTGGCACTTGTGACAAATTCTGACATGGTTATGACAATCAGTTTCCATAGTGGACCAATAGTAACCAGCCCTCAAGATCTTCTTAGCCATCGTATGCCCACTAGAACGGGTACCAAACTCGCCTTCGTGCATTTCTTCGATGATTTTCGAAGCTTCTTCTTTCACAACACATCGGAGCAACACACTGTCGTGACGCCTCTTGTACAAAGCCCCACCGTTAAGGTAGAACTTAACCGCAAACCTTCTCAGAAACTTCTTATCAGTCACCGACGCTTCAGGCGGATACTCTTGAGTTTCGAGGAACTTTTAATATCATGATACCAGGGATTGCCGTCCAATTCGACATCAGCCTCAAAGCAAAATGCTGGTTCGTCCAACCTGTTGATGGTGATGTTAGGCGCTTCATTGGCCCATTTCACTTTGAACATGGAAGCCAAAGTAGCGAGAGCATCAACAAGATTGTTCTCTTCTCTAGAAATATGCTCGAATGTGATCTCGTTGAAGTACGGAATAAGTCTCATCACATGCTCCCTGTATGGAATCAAATTCTGATGGCGAGTTTCCCAATCTCCATTGATCTGGCTAATGACAAGATTGGAATCCCCATAAACTTTCAAGTACTTGATTCGCAAATCAATCGCAGCTTCGATACCATAGATGCAAGCTTCATACCCAGCCATATTATTAGTGCAATCAAAACAGATTCTGGCTGTAAACGGAATATGAAAACCTGATGGAGAAGTAATCACAGCTCCAACACCATTCCCAAGTGCATTAGAGGCACCATCGAACACGAGCGTCCATCGCGATCCTGGTTCGGGTCCTTCCTCTGGTCCGGGAATGTTACAATCTCTGATGTACAAGAAATCCTCATCGGGGAATTCAAACTTCATTGGCTCATAATCTTCGACAGGCTGATGCGCAAGATAATTTGCCAACACACTACCTTTGATGGCTTTCTGGGTTGTATACTGGATATCATATTCAGTCAAGATCATTTGCCACCTGGATACTCTTCCGGAAAGAGCGGGCTTCTCAAAGACATACTTGATAGGATCCATCTTGGAAATCAATAAAGTGGTGTGAACCAACATATACTCCCTCAGGCGGCGAGCAGCCCACACCAAAGCATAGCAAGTTTTCTCGAGCAGTGAGTATCGGGATTCACAGTCGGTAAACTTTTTGCTAAGGTAGTATATTGCATGCTCTTTTCGGCCAGACTCGTCATGTTGACCCAGCACACATCCCATTGAATTTTCAAGAACTGTGAGGTACATAATCAAAGGCTTTCCTGGAACTGGAGGCATTAGTATCGGAGGTTCATGCAAATAATCTTTCACTTTTTTGAATGCTTTTTGACAATCATTATTCCACCTGGCCGTTTGATCTTTTCTTAGCAATTTGAATATTGGTTCACAGGTGGCCGTAAGATGAGAGATGAATCTAGCAATGTAGTTCAATCTCCCTAAGAAACCACGAACCTCCTTTTCTGTTCTCGGCTCAGGCATCTCTTGTATAGCTTTTATTTTTGTAGGTTCAACCCCAATACCTTTTCCACTGACAACAAAGCCCAATAACTTCCCGGATCGCACTCCGAAAGTGCATTTGTTTAGATTCAACCTCAGCCTGAATTCCTGAAGTCTTTCGAACAACTTCTGCAAGTGAACCAAGTGCTCTTCTTCAGTATGAGACTTGGCAATCATGTCGTCGACATACACTTCGATCTCTTTGTGAATCATGTCGTGAAAAAGAGTCACCATGGCGCGCTGATATGTTGCCCCTGCGTTTTTCAACCCAAAAGGCATGACTTTATAGCAGAAAGTTCCCCACGGTGTGATAAACGTTGTTTTCTCCATGTCTTCTGGTGCCAACTTGATCTGATTATACCCAGAGAAGCCATCCATGAAGGAAAACACCTTGAAAGGAGCGGTATTATCCACTAGCACATCAATGTGAGGAAGAAGAAAATCATCTTTCGGACTCGCCCTATTCAAATCCCTGTAGTCCACACACATCCTGACCTTTCCGTCCTTCTTAGGTACAGGAACAATATTAGCAACCCATGGTGGGTAATTCACAACTTGCAGAAATCCAACATCAAACAGTTTCTCAACTTCTTTCTTAATCTTTTCAGACATATCTGGGCGAGTCCTTTGAAGCTTCTGCTTGACAGGAGGACTATCTTCCTTGAGAGGTAGACGGTGTACCACAATATCTGTATCAAGACCTGGCATATCCTCGTAGGAACAAGCAAAGATATCAGCATACTCTTTCAACATATCGATAAGCCTTTGCTTCACACTGTTCTCAAGCGCAACCCCTATCTTAACTTCTCGGACCTGCTCTTTAGTACCAACATTTACCATCTCGATTACCTCTTGATGCGCCTGAATCGCTTTCTTTTCCTTCTGTTTCAACAATCTGGCCAACTCATCGGGTAGGTCACAATCTTCATAAGCTTCCTCCTCAGCTTGGTAGATCGGATTGTCAAAATCATAAGCAATAGCGGAACTGTTACCAATGGAATCCGTGGTGGTGGAACATCTGCATGATTGATGTTTTTATTTTAGTTTTATTTTTTAAGCTATGTGCAAGTGTGTGCGAAAACATTGTCACTTAAAGGAAAAAGTTAAAAAGAAAGACAAAGAGCAAAATATTTGAATGCAAAAAACGTCCTTTTATTTCATGATTAACTTTGAAAATGCGAACTGCATGGCCCTACAAATGATTCACTACGCCTTGGGCAGAGCGTAGGAATTATGGTATGATAAGAAAAGTAAAAATAAGGAATTTACTCCTGAGCTTGTGTGACTTGAATGACTTCTTCGTTTGTCCAGTTGTTGATCTTCTCTCCAGGAGCACTTGGACGAATCCAGCTATCAAAATCACAGTCATTATCCACCTCTTCACCATTGACAATGGCATTAACCTGACCATCCTGAATGACACCACCACTCACAAACTTGATCGGGCTAAGGATATTAGGCTTTGGCGATGCAATCTTCCTTCCAGGATTGAAACCCAGACCATTCTTGTCGAATTTGGGACGCACATCAATTACTTGCCCCCAGCCTTCCGTCTTTCCAGTCTCAACGACAACCTGAGCATCTTTCAAGGAAGACATGACCGTTTCTGGCTTCGTTACCTCGTAAAGAGGAGTTCTCACAGTATTCACAGCCTCGAACGCTTGGAACGGCGTCTCATGTATCTCACCTTCGATCTCTACATATAGGAAAGAGGACAAGTGACTCACGATATAATCTTCTTCACCACAAACCGTCACCATTTTACCGTCAACCGGATACTTCAACTTTTGATGAAGAGTGGATGTCACAGCACCAGCCTTGTGAATCCACGGTCGTCCCAACAGACAACAGTAAGCAGGTTGAATATCCATTACGTAAAAGGTTGTGGTAAATACCTGGGGACCAACCTGGATTGGTAGATCTACCTCTCCGAACACAGACCTCCTTGAACCGTCAAAAGCGCGCACCACCAACTCACTAGGCCTTAACTCCACACCAGCATAGTCAATTCTCATTAGAGTTGATTTGGGAAGCACGTTTAAAGAAGACCCAGTATCAACCAAAACACGGGACAAAGTCGTCCCCTTACACTCAATCGAAATATGCAAAGCCTTGTTATGGTTTCTCCCTTCTGGAGGAAGATCACGATCCGTAAATCCCAAACCGTTCCCAGCGGAGATATTATTGGCCACTCCCTCTAGCTGATTCACAGATATTTCATGCGGGACGTAATCACCATTCAGAATTCTCAAGAGAGCATCTCTATGACCTTCTGAACACATCAGCAGTTGCAAGATGGAGATCTTTGACTGGGTCTGACCCAACTTCTCAATAACTTTGTAATCAGATTTCCTGATAATTCTCAACAATTCTTCCACATCCTTGGAAGGCACAGCACTATCAGGTGGCCCATTCTGAATCGGAGAATTCTGGACATCAGTCAAATGTAATTTTGTAAGTGCTTTAGGGATTCGAGCAACGCAAATGGTGCAATGCTCAAGATAAACAATGTCTTGCTTATCCCTCGTTCGGGAGCCCCAAGCAACTTCAAATACTTGCAGATCATAACATCACGACCAGGTGCCCCAGAATAGAACTCACACCTAGTGTCATCGTCATCAAGCATAGAATATGTAGATATCCACATAATACGGAGCTTAACCAGTTGCAAATAAAGCAAGCATGGAAGCAAATGAGCATAAGACAAGTCTTCAAAAAGAACCTCAACTGAGCTTTCCTCTTGGTCACCCCACAAAGTTGCTTCATGACTGATCTTTGAACATACAATAAGAACAAATCGAGTCTGTGAGTCTGGAGAGAATACCAAGTCTGAATAAGAAATCCTCGACCCTGAACACCTGTTATGCATGGAATGTATGAGATGCATGATATGAATGCAATGCCATATTCATTCGATTTCCAAGGAATCCTCGTGTTTTGACTTTTTAGCAAATAAGAAATGGAAAAGCTCGACACGAGGCTTAAAGATATGATTCCTTTGAAATAGAAGGAACATGTATGCTAGTTATTTTTTGTACATCATTTCTTGGAAAGTAAATATGCAATGATGCAAGGTGGTTGGACTTTGGATGTCTCCCACCGGACATGTCTGAATTTCCTCAAAGTTACACGGCCCAGGTTCAAAGGTTTGGCACCAATTCGGAACTCCCCGTAGATCATGGGACATAATCATTAGAATCAGAACCATAGTCACCATCACGGAAATGGAACCGCTCGAACAAGAACCAAAGTCACCGTCAACGTACCTGTTAAGTAATGATTGATTCCCGCCCCACTCACGGGTAAATCTAGGCCAAGGTAGGTCGAAAAGCCAACAGAGGATCGAATGTAGGCGCTATAATACGATATTGCCTCATTCCACCAAGCTCTGCCTGTGGATACGTGATCATATCAATCAGGCATACGCCTTCTGTCCGTCACGGCCACTCTAGTCCTAGTTCCTAAGGTATCACTGATAGCCTGGGTATTGGGCCTTTTACCTCTTGAAACACCCACCCAACAGACAGAAATCCAGACAGTCCAGAATATGATGCAGAAAAGTAAAAGCGCACATAGAATTCAATGCAAACAGGTAAGTATGCAAAGCAGTAAAAGCACCCAAAGATAAACACACAAGCGCTAAGATCGACTCGCTAAGTCCGGACCCGAAATAGGTTGAGACGTCCCTAGCAGAGTCGCCAGCTGTCGATACCGCGAAAATTAACAGAGTCGCCACTAACATATTTATCCTGAAAAGGAAAGGAATGCCAGCAAACCACAAAACAAAACAACGGTCTCACGACCAGAGAAAAAGGGTAAGGGAGTCGGTTACGCGAGGGGAAGGTATTAGCACCCCTCGCGCCCATCGTACTCGATGGTATCCACGCTAGTGTCTAAATCTATGGGTGTGTAACAAATCTACGCTAATCTTGACTAAAATGAATGCAGAATATAGGGAAAAGAAAGAGTTATACTCGCACGGCCCTATCCCGCTGCCTACGTATCCTTTTTGAGGAATCAGAGGTACCGTAGCTCGGCTAACTAGTTTCTGTTTGTTTTATGTTTTTTAGGTGAACGAGTTACATTCACACTCCGCTGCTCGACCTTTGGAGACTTATGCTGGGAATGGAGCGGAAATAACAAGCTCTTAAGAAAAGAAAATCAAAGAGTGTGGTTTGTGTTTTAAAGAATGCATGAGGAAGACCTAAGCTAAGGGGGAAAGCTTGCTACCTAATGTTATCATACAAAGGGTACAAGACTAAACTAAACTATCAACCTACGGGGAGAAACGAATGCAAACAAGAATATCACACAAACGAGCTCCGCTCGTAAAGCAAACAAACAAACGGCACTGGCCGAATGGTAGAAAAGCGGTCCCGCCATAGCCAAGGGGAGCGAATCACCCGAGTCAACCAAGCATTAGACCTCGCGAAAATGATCGGGCCATAGACAAGAGGAGCGGATCCCTCTCAGCAACCAAGCCGTCACGGATCTGAAAGGAAAACGGTGCGTGCGTACATCGAGCATCAACGTCGAGCGACGCGAGCTATAGGAAGTGCGGGGGTCTGACTGCATGAACCCTTTTCCTGACATACTCGATACAAGATCTTGTGCTAGTTCAGAAGCGAGCAACGTGTAGCGTGCGCATACTGAACGGAATCGATGAGACTAGGCGGGGGTTGATTGCTAACCCTTTCCGCGTGCCTTCCATGAGGACTTAACAGAGTGCCATATAGGACTTATTACACCGTGACTCCCTGCCGCAAAGCACATATATAAACACACCAACAAAAACAGAGCCTCTTTCGAGGACTTGGCCAGATGCATGTCTAGGTCCTACTTCTCATGTTATTGGATGATGCGGGAAAGCGATAAAGTGCGAGAAAAATAAAATGAAACGGGATCAATACCAAACGGATGATGATCCGTAAACTAAAGCGAAGCAAAGCGAAGAAACTAAGAATCCCGCGAGCGAGCTAGCAAAGCAAAAGCAAATGGTCAGCACACCGATTAGCCATGAAAGCACACGAAAGTCGATACACGCGTCGGGCATAATCATAATACACCTGCAAGAGGAACAAGCAAACCAAACAAGCAGATATAAAGTAATAGGAACGTATCTCCAAGATGAGAACACGATGCGAGTGAATGAGATCGTGTCCCGCAAGTAAAGCGGCACACTCAAGCAATGAGCGCCAGTCGGTGACTATCCAAAAGCCTTGCACACTAGCACACAAGTTAGAAATAACAAACACCGCAATCGGATTTGCGTTATCGCTATAAACCAAAAGAAACGGGCGAGTAATGTAAACATGAAATGGACGATGAAAAAACAAAGAGAAATAAAACATGAATGATCTACAAATTAATGAAAACTAAGCATCTAACAAGATAGTACATCTCATAAGCTTTCCGGCGATATAAAGAACGTGCAAATCGGAGTTACGAGTAAAAACTTATGCGAGATTGAAGTTAACAAAGAAAACACAAAAATAACACGCAGGAACCGGTTCCTGCAAAGGACAACCCGGTTCCTGGTAAAAAAAACTAGAGGCAGAAAACTGGGAACCGGTTCCCACCTAGGGACAACCCGGTTCCTGGTACTAAATCACAGAAATGCACATTTTCAAAATCACTGGGAACCGGTTCCCGCCTGGGACAACCCGGTTCCTGGCGCGCAAACCAGAAGGCAAAACAACGTAGGAACCGGTTCCCACCTAGGGACAACCCGGTTCCTGGTACTAAAACACAGGGAGACAACAATTTTGGATTGAGTGGGAACCGGTTCCCGCATGGGACAACCCGATTCCTGTTGTGGAAAAACAGGTTTTTATGCATTTTTAAAGCCTCGGAGCCATTCGCACTCAATCCAAAACCGTGCCGACTCAGAATTAATCACAAACGAACATCAAATTACATGCTATACGCAATGAAAACGCTCACGGAAGTAAGGCATAAACACCACCACACATCAACACGAGGCATGTTATAAGCAAATTGCGAATGCGACGCGTCAACCAAAACAACAATCATGTTAATGCAACAACGACATCAAGAATTAACACATGCGATAGTGACCAATCCACAAAACATATTCGAGTCACGGTTTAGGCATCAAGCAAGTCAATCATCAAGCAAAAATCCACCACATGCATTTATACAAACACTTTGAGTGCGTCGCAAGCAACATACATGAACATTAACAATAATACACACAAAATCAACGACAAATCATGGATCCACACACAATTCATCATCAACAAACATCAATTATATGCAATCAATCATCAAATCTAACCACAATTCACATAAACACGACTAATTCGAGCAAAAGATGAACTAATTCACCGATCAATCATCATCAATCATCCATTAATCAAGAACAAGAGGTAGATCTAGATTCGAATTCACATAATAATCAACAGTTAAACACTTAATTCAAGATCTGAAAGCTTACCGGATGAAGATCTAAACCGAAGTACGAACACGAATACGATATGAACGCGAACACGACACGAACGCGACATGAACGCGAAAGAGAAATCCGAAGGGAGAGAGAGGGAGGGCGCGCGAGATCTAGTGAGGAGAGGAGAAGAAATTTGAACTCCGAATCTTGATTCTTCAATCCATGTTCTTGATTTTTATGAAGATTGATGAGTTTTTAATGAAAGTTTTGTGTAATTTGTGGTTTTGATTCAAGAGAATTGAGAGAAAGTGTTTTTGATCTTTTGGTGAATTGAAATTATGAGAGTTCCCCCCTCTGATTTGTGAAGAGCAAAATGTTTATATATTGTCAACGCGAAATGTCCAAATTGCCCTCAGTGCGTCTTATTTTGGCTCGTTTTTAAGGAAACTCGGTTCGGCTCTGAATTCCGGAATGAAACCAATGCCACTGTGAAGATGACCAAATTCTTGACTCGTTGCCGTGAGAATCGTCTCAATCCGATAAGCGATGAAGAAAATATGCCCCTTTGAATGACGAGAAACGTCAATGCATCCGGTGCGACTGTGCAGAATATTGTGAGTACCGCTCAAAAAACTCGATAAAACCCTATCTTCGGCTCAGAATCTGAACAGGCATGTGTGACGAAGAATCGAAGCTAACGAAATTTCCGAGAAAATGCCGCCAGAATGGACTTCATGCGATAAAAATCGAAGGAGTTATGAATTTTCGAACTCGGCGCGACATACTCGAAAACACACTTTTTACCGAAACAACGCGATGATCCTTAAAATTCTGGGAATTTTCCATGCATAATTGGCCTTTGGTCTGAACATATGAAATCTTGGTAATGATGGTACGGAGCTCCAGTTAAATTTTCAAGCGAATCCGACGAGCGGATTGGGAGATATGAATTTTCTGAGGCCCGAAACCCTACATTCAGCACCGTTTTTTACTGCGAAACCTCAAGTAATTTGCAAATTTGACGACCTTCCTCAAAGAATTGGCTTCTGAGCCGAAAACGAAAGTTGTAGATACCGTCGAAACAGTCGAGACTACGCGGGAACTCAACTCATATCACTTTCCAAATGGTATTTATGAATTTTCTCGTATTTCCACCGTTTAAACCATTTTTTCACACCTTGTCTTCTTAAACCCATGAAAACTCTTTATTATTTTCCTTCAATTTTTGAATGACGAAATAAACGTCATTAATAACTTATAGCTCAAATAATGAGGGCAAATTTTGGGGTGCAACAACATCCCATAGATCTCTTGAGAACGGTGAGATATATGATCAATGGTCTCCCAGGGACAGGAGGTACTAGGATAGGTGGCTCTTGCAAGTAGTGTTTTATAGTTTCAAAAGTTGTTTGACAATCTTCGTTCCACTTGATAGGCTGATCTTTCCTGAGTAACTTGAATATAGGTTCACATGTGGCAGTTAGATGTGATATGAACCTTGAGATGTTGTTTAATTGCCCAGGAAACCACGAACCTCTTTTTTTGTCTTCGGAGCGGGCATTTCTTGTATGGCTTTTACTTTCTCAGGGTCAACCTCTATACCACGTTGACTCACAATGAATCCCAGTAGTTTACCAGACCTCACGCCAAATGTGCACTTGTTTGGATTTAACCTCAACTTAATATTTTTCAAGCATTCAAATAACTTTCGTAAGTGAATAACATGTTCCTCCTCTGTATAGGATTTAGCAATCATATCATCCACGTACAGTTCAACTTCTTTGTGGATCATGTTGTGGAATAGTGTGACCATCGCTCGTTGATATGTTGCCCATGCGTTTCTCAAACCAAAAGGCATTACCTTGTAACAAAAGGTGCCCTAGGATGTCATGAAATTCGTTTTCTCCATATCCTCGGGTGCCATTTTAATTTTATTATACCCTGAGAATGCGTCCATGAAAGAGAACACTGAGGATTGTGCTGTGTTATCCACTAAGATATCAATATGGGGTAGGGGGAAGTCATCTTTGGAACTTGCTTTGTTTAGGTCTATGTAGTCTACGCACATGCGTACTTTCCCACCCTTCTTAGGAACTGGCACTATGTTCGGCAATCCATGATGGGTAATCCACTCAAATTGTTTGAGTATTTCTTCTCGGATTTTATTATCCATGTTTGGACGAATCCTTCTACGCTTTTGTCTGACAGGGGTACTTCCTTCCTTGAGAGGCAGTATGTGCATAACAATATCTGTATCTAATCCTGGCATATCACAGTAGGACTAAGCAAACACTTCTGTATACTCGTGAAGAAGTTTGATCAATTCAGTTTTTACGCCTTCGTTCAAAGTTGCCCCAATCTTGATTTCCCTCGGCTCTTTGTCCGTTCCCAAGTTTATGACCTCAGTTGCTTCTTGAAAGGGAGGCTTGCTTTTTGACTCTCGTTCTATCAACCTTGTTAGCTCTTCAGGAAGTTCATCGTCTTCCTCATCTTCTTCTTCAGCTCGGTTAATGCGAGCCTAAGTTTATATTGAGATCCAGCAGTATCATTATGGGTGAATATAGGTGGTGATCTGCATAGTTTATTTTATTTGTTTTAGTATGCAGATATTTACGTGCTTATGGAGAGAATATTTGTCATTTTAAAAACGAAAGAGGAAAAGAGTAAGACACGGAATTTAAACCAAATGCGAAAGATAGTTTTATTCATTTAATAAACTAGTTTTGAAAACATAATGGGGCCCTTACAAACTAACTCTATGCTTTGGGCTGGGCATGAGTGTTTATTTGAAAAATAAAGAAACAAAAAGATTACTTTGAAATGAAAACAATCTCCAGTATCTCCATAACTATCCAATTCTGAAGATGCTCTCCGGGAACGCATTCACGGATAAAGTTGGATGTACTCCCTTTAGCATTCTGGTTGGATATCATAGCTATTTTTTCGTCGTGTTCGTATCCGCCAGCCACGAAGGTCTGTCTCAATGGAGGAATCTGTCGTTCCTCCTTTACAGGCCTATAGGTCATAGACGGTTGATATCCTAAACCTAAGCGATCCTTCTTTTTGGAGACTTCAATCACCTTGCCCCAGTCTTTTGGATTAACATCTTGCATGTCTCTCCAAGGCGTTATTGATTTCTTTATCCTCTCCATGGGTAGCGTAATAGAAGTGAAAATCTCTAAGGCTTGGAATGAAGTTTCCATTACTCCTTCTTCAGCGCCAATATATCTGTACGAATCCAAATTACTGACAAATATATCCTCCTCTCCGTTGACAGTCACTATGGAGTTTCCGTCTAGGAACTTCATCTTCTGATGGAGGGTTGATGTGACTGCCCCATCCGCGTGAATCCAGGGACGTCCAAGTAAGCAAGTATAGTCCGGTTCTATTTCCCTGAGTATGCGGTCCAATAACAACAGGGAGGTCCACTTCTCCAAAGACAGGGCTTTGTGATCCATCAAATGCTTTGACTACCAAGTGGCTAGGTCTTACAACGAGACCTTCCATAGAAATCTTCATAAGTGTAGTCTTCGGCATCACATTTAGTGAGGAACCTGTGTCTATGAGGAATCTAGATAAATGAGCTTTTCCACACTGTACAGATATGTGTAGGGCTTTGTTGTGTGATCTTCCTTGTGGTGGGAGTTCATAATCACTAAAACCTAAGCATGTCCCTGGAGTAAGGTTGGCCACCATCCCATCGAATTGGTTTACTGTAATATCCTTTGCTACATGAGCTTTATTTAGAATTATCATTAGGGCATCTCGATGTTTCTCCGAATTTATGAGCAGTGACAGAAGAGATATTTTGGATTGTGTTTGGTGCAGTTGGTCTACCACCTTATAGTCTCTTTTCTTGATTAACGCCAGAAACTCTTCAGCATCCTTACTGATAGCATTGTTGTCTGTTAAAGTTGAGTCAGGATCTGATTCAACTATTCCCTTACCTTTGGAATGTGCCAAATCTTTATCAGGCTCTTGTTGGTTTGGCATTGCCTTAAATACACATCCACTACGTGTCATACCTCCAGGCCCTACTATGTTAGTCACAGAAGATTCTCCTCTAGATATGGGTTGATTACTTTGTTTTTGGTCAGTTGTGGGACCATACTCCCAAGGCATTGCTTTCATATTCTCATAAGGATATGGCATCTTGACAGTGTTGGTTTGAGATGTTGGAGACGCCATGTATGAATCTGGTCGAGGAATTATTAGTGTTTGTTTTGGACTGGGAATGATTAGTGGTTTCTTTTTTTCTTGATGAGGAATCACTAAAGGCTATTTCCTCTCCACCATTTCTATATATTCCTCCTTGGGAAGTTCTTTGATTTGAACAAATCCTTGATCCATGAGTAGTTGCAAAGTATTCTCAAAAGCTTCGTTATGTTCTAAGAGGAACCCCAATTCAAGTAGATGCATCTTAAGTTCATCTATAGGAGTTCTTCGTTGTTGAACTAACTCTTGCTCAGTGAGGATTTCTATTGCATTAACTACTCCATCATGAGGAGGCATAGGATTTGTTTTGACGTTTGGTTTGTCAAAAGCAATAGCTCTAGATTCCAATAAATCTTGTACCTTGTGTTTGAAGTCCCAACATTTATCTAGTGTATGTCCAGGTGAGTTGGCGTGATATTCAAACCTTTCGTTTGCATTGTATCGAAGTGGTAGCTTTTCGGGAGGAGGAGGAGCCAAGGGTTTGAGTTCAACCAGCGATTCATTCACTAGATATCACAATATTTCACTCCTTGAGGTAGGGAGAGGATCAAAACTTCTTTGAGGCCCTGGGACCCTGTTTTGTTGTTGGGGAATTGTCATGGGTGTTCTAACATCTTGATGTATCACAGCGTTTGTTTCTCCCTCCTTCTTCTTAGAGAAACTTGAAGATGGTTTCTTTGAATAGGGACTAGACAAGGTTCCTTGAATCTTCCCATTTTTTATGCCATTTTCTATCCTTTCCCCTATAACCACCAAGTAGGAGAATCCTGAGGATACGCTACCTACCATTCTCTTGTAATATGGTCCTTGTAAGGTGCTCATGAACATATCCACTAATTCTTTTTTCCAGCAGTGGAGGTTGGACACGCGCAGCTATTTCCCTCCATCTTTGAGCATATTCTTTAAAGGCTTCGTCCTTCTTTTGGGACAAATTTTGCAATTGCAGACGATTAGGAGCCATGTCTAAATTGTACTTGTATTGTTTGAGGAAAGTGTTGGCAAGGTCAGTCCAACTTCTAATATTAGTCTTTTCCAATTGCATATACCAATCAACGGATGCCCCACTCAAACTATCTTGAAAGAAGTGCATCATGAGCTTTTGGTCATGATCATAGGCTGCCATCTTCCTGACGTACATGCGTAGATGATTTCTAGGACAAGTGAGTCCTTTGTACTTCTCAAAATTGGGCACCTTAAATTTATGAGGTATAACCAAGTCTGAAACTAAGCTCATTTCAAGGGTGTCCACATCAAAAGCATCATACCCTTCCACAACCTTTAACCTTTCTTCCAATGCCTTAATTTGATTACTATCCTTTGGCTCGTCCATAACGTTATGGGATGATTGCTTAGGTTGAGGTGATCGGATTGTATTATATGCCTCTTGGTATCCATATTGTAGGTCCAGATAGTCATCTTCTTTAGGAGAATTGTTAGCAGGAATGTGTACAGTACGGGATGTCCCTTCCTTCTGTGGAAGAGGAAAAAATCCTTCTTGAGAAGTATCACCTTCCTCAAGGGCTTGTGTGACTTTCTTAGAAGACCGTGTGTATGCTCCTAGATTGAAATGCCTATCTTTGGGGGGACCAGCACCTGGGACATACCCTAGCAATGGGTTACCATCATCTAGTAAGTCATCATTTTTCTCATATGCTTCCTTATTTGACGTCTCCTTAGCCTTCTCTTGCTTTTCCATGAAGTCCTTCATGAAGCTTAACATTTGAGTTATCCCTCCTTTGATTTCATCTACGCTACACGCCATTCGCATAATTGATATCGACGCTTAGCTCTCTCTTGCAATACCTGGAAAATTGGAAGGTTGTGAAGCTTGAGTACCGCTCTCCTTCACTTGACGACGAGGCATGTAACATCTGAGGCCGAATAAGGTGAGGGGTGGTTGCACCGCATGTAACACCTGAGGCCTGATATGGCAAGGGTGGTTGCCACATCGAAATGAGAGGGATCCTAAGGCTGTGCGGGTATGAGACTGCTTGGTCGAAGGAAAGCTTATAAGGATTGATTGGTACTACCTATATCAACAATATGCATCTTCTTTTCGATAGCCCATTCCGTAAGAACTCCACAGTTAAGCGTGCTTGACTTGGAGCAATTTAAGGATGGGTGACCTTCTGGGAAGTTTCTTGGAAAGCGTGCGAGTGAGGTCAAAGCATGCTGAAAAGACTCGTGTTGGTTTGTGGGGCCAGTCGATCATCTCGAAAGCAGTCTGGGGCGTTACAAGGGAGACGTCTAGTTCACCCCATTTGAGGTCAATGATTTAGTGGTTATGTTGACAACTTTTGATCGATTTTCTTCGAAGGATCCGATCGACTTGGATGCGAAACTTCAAAGATCAGGAGCCGACGTTATCAAAATGTTGACCCATCCTCAACTATATGGGTTTAACAACATGTAACTTTAATTTCATGTTGATTTATCTTTGTAATTTCGATTATTTATGATAAATCGAAGCATTGTTGGTTTGTTTTTTGTTTTCTGCATCAAACAATATTTCGGAAGTGCATCTCCGAAATATCCTAAGGGGTGATTTCGGATGTGCACTTTCGAAGTCTCTTTATTTCTGAAAAAAAGGTGTCTTCGGAAGTGCATCTTCGAAATCACCTTTTTTTCTAAAAATAAGGTGATTTCGGAGATGCACTTCCAAAGACACCTTTTTTTTCAGAAAAAGGTGCATTCGGAGATGCACTTCCCGAAATATATGGGCATTTAGGGAATTTCGCCGTGGGTTGCTAAAAAGGTAGGGAGGTTGTTGCACCCTCAAATTTGCCCTCACCTATTCCAGAAGATTTGTCTAAAGAGGTTTCCTCATGCTCATAGGGTTCCCAATTGAGCAAGATTACTCAAGGATTGAACATACATGCACTTCTCCTAAGCAATGGACCCATAACTAGGGTTTTGCTTCTCTCAAAGGAAATTGAACTTCCAAGGCCTCAAGTGGACTTCATGGTACCTTATATGTCTCAAAGTATGTCCATGCCAAGTTTCAAGCCTCACAGTACAAGATTGCTCAGTCAATTGCTCAAATGATCAACAATCGACTATGTTGACCCAAAAGTCAACTATGGTCAATGTACAGTCAAACCTCAACATTTTTTTGTCAACATCAAGTATTTGAGGTCACATTCATCATTTGATCAAGGATTGGTCATGATTCATCAAGAAAATCTCCAAGAACATCAAAAGTCAGTTACTAAATTAGGATTTTCAAGCAAAAAGTCAACTGAACTTTGACCAGGTATAACTTTCACATGCTTCATCAAACATTTCTCAACCAAAGCTCATTTTGAAGGAAATTTAATTCTCTAAATCTTTGTCACACTAAAGGCAAGACCAAAAATGCTTCATTTGAGAGATATGGGTCAAAACATTACAGGTCATTTCAAAAGTCAACAAAAAGTCATCTTTTCTCAAAGAAGCGTACATGAAAATGGAAAACTCAATTGAGATGAAACCATAGAGAGTTTTTAGAGGGCATCTTAAGCTTTCTAAAAAGTCTAAGATCATCTTCATATGATGGGAATTGAGCAAGTTATGGTTGGTACAAGTTGAGTTATTTTCAAGAAATGCATGAAAACCAAATTGAGCAATTTTGAGATTCTTGACTAATGGGCCTAAGTTTTGGACTTCAAATATGATTATGACCTGAATAAAGACCTATAAATCCATTCATTTATTTTTATAACCTTTATTTATTTTATTTGGATTTTTATTCTTTTAAAAACTAAATAAATTAAGTAAAATATAAAAATAATTGAATTAATTCATATGGCTTTGGTTTGGATCATTCAAAGGCCCAAAGATCACGCATGAAGAGTCCAAAATTCGTGAAGCTTGGTTATGAAGGAATATTTGCCAAATTTAGAAAGATTTATTAAAATTTTGAAGAAAATTTCAATCTTTCAATTAAGCTAATGTCCAAGCCTATTCTTTACCCTAATTCAATCCATTATATATAAATAACAACTTCAACATCAAAGGGGAAGAGATTGCAAGGAATAGGGGTTTCAAAGTTGAGAAAATTTTTAAGAATTGGAGCAAAATCGTATCATCCATTGCAGCAAACTTCAAAGCATACCAATCATCCCAATTCATTTATGAGGTAATAAAGAGTAAGAATGCATCATTATCTAGGTCATATAATGCTTGAAACATTCATAACGTGTTCATCATGTTCATGTGTATTATGGTTTTGTGTTTTGTACTCTAATGTGTTTCAATGAAAGCTAACCCCATATTTGAGTTCCTGGCATCTTTTAGAGAAGGTTTGAACCCTTGTTCTTGAGCTTTGACACAAGAAAATGAATACGCCATTCTTAGGGCATAATCACGGTCAAGCTTCATGTCCATGGATATAGGACGATTCGGTCAAAAATAACATCACCACAGAACTCGTAGACCTCGATTTAGAGGGATAGGGTACTTTTGGCGTTTTAGTTTTCGTTATTTCGCAGGTTTGATCGTTGCACGAATAGCTATAAAAGATACCGTAGCTAATTCGTAGCTAATTTGTAGCTACAAGGCAAATCTGGAAAATTGCAGAATATGCAGAAACGATAGCAAATTCATAACAAATTCATAGCGAATTCGTAGCTAAATTTTCAGGCCCAGAATGATGAAGACGATGAACGCGTGGCACGTGGGTTTTTTCTGACTCGCCAGTCAAACACACGTGGGGTCCAATTCTGACTGCGTTTTAAATGTTTCCAATTAATCATCACATTTTAATATTTATTCCTTTTTTTTAATACACTAACAACTTGTGTAGGTGGGGCAGCTGGTAATGGAGAGAGGCCTATCACTATAGGAACCTGGGTTCAAACCCTGGTGTCCTATACTATTTTACTTAATTTTCAATTTATTTGCATATTTTCCTTTAATTTACTTTTAATTAATATTTAACCATTTTATTAACCAATTAACAAATAGTAATTAGGATTAGCTTAATTTAGACAATCATCCTTTTAATTAACAAATAGAATTAGGTTTATTTATTTAATTAGTTTTAATCATAAAAAATAGATTTAGGTTTAATTGATTTAATTTTTTACATTAATGTGTTGAAGGTATTTTAATTAAAACAAATAACGAATTTATGAAGATTACTAATCATCGTAACCAATTGAATCGGTTAAAACCTTTTAGCAAATAAACCTATTTGAATTAGATTTTTTAATTAATTAAATAACCGATTATTAACCATCACGACCGATTAATTCGACCGAAACGATTAATAAATAAAATCTTAATATTTATTATATTATTAATTTAATTTTTAGTAATCAAGATTTTAATTATATAATTATATAAAATAATTAAATTCAATGCAAACAAAATTCAATGGAGATGCATGAATTATCGTAATCGAGTTCAAGTTTAAAGAGACTTACCTTGGCCTAGATGGAGATGATTCTGGGGGTGTTGGTGTAGTGCAACAATCCTGATAGCTCTAGGATGATCCAAGGAACGTTTTGCAAGCTTCAGATCCTTTTGAAACGCCTTAATTCTTCAAAACCGATTTCAAGTTCTTGATGAATTTTTGCTTCTTGAATATGGCTCCTTTTCCAGAAATTCGTCCCCTAATGCATTGCTCTAGGTTCTATATTTATAGTGGAACAAATTAGGTTAAAGAATTGAATCAAATATCCATGATTTATGAAATTTAAACTTTGATTGAAATTTGAATTTAATCTTTCCAAATTTGATCAATATTGCTCCTTCTCTTTCCAATCTTTTTATGCACAAAATTATATTGTAATATTGTGTAATTGCTGATTGAAATTGATCTTTATGAGGTCTTCAATCAAATATTTGATTTTCCACTTGATTTATATGACTTTAATCACCATTTAAATGAATAAAAATCAAATAAAACCTAATAATTCGTGGCAAATGAATTTGGTGACTTGGATAACTTGTGGATCAAGATTAGATCTTATAAAGTTAGGCCCACTTGCAAGAAAATCCAATTTGAACTACTTTTGTTTCACATTTTGCCTTCAAAATTGTCCAACTTTGACAAGGCATATCTCCCTCAATTTTTAAGATATGGAAGAGTTCTAGGACTTTTTGGAAACCTCAAGATGTCCTCTATAAGCCAATTTGGAACCTTTTTTCCATTTGAAGATTTTATCTTGATGATATGACCTTTGAAAAAAACTGCTTTTGGTTGACTTTTGAATAGGACCTGTAATCTTTTGTACCAAATCTCTCAAATGAAGCATTTCTGGCCTTTGCATATGAGAGACAAAGTTGTCGAGAATCCAATTTCCCTTCTGAATAGGCTTTAGTTGGGAAACTTTTGATACTCCATGTGAAAGTTATGGCCAGTCAAAGTTCAGTTGACTTTTAAGACCAAAAACCCTAATTTAGCAACTTTGAATCTTGTTGATTTGAAGCTTTCCTTGATAAATCATGATCAACCTTTGATCAAATGATGAATGATACTTTAAAATAAGGATGTTGACCAAAAATCATGAATTTTGACTGCCTTTGACCATAGTTGACTTTTTAGGTCAAATTAGCCGACTGTTGACTATCTAAGCAATTGAAAGAGCAACCTTTGGAATTGAGGCTTGAGTTTTGACAGGGAGATAGTTTGAAACCTAATGAGCCATATGAAATCCCTTGGAGACCTTTATTCATCAATTTCCCTAATAGAATGCAAAACCCTGGTTCAAGAGACCTTGGATTAAGAGAGTGTGCCTTGAGTTAACCATTGAGCCTTGAGTCATTGTATGAGTTTGAAAGTGAAATGGGATGGGAAAATTTTGGGGTATGACAGCTTCCCCTGTTCAATCTTCTTGAACCTGAGGATGTAGATCGGCTTGTGTGCCTGTTGGAATCTGAAGGTGGAAGAGGATTGAAAACTAGAATACCCAAAAATTTGCGCTTTGTTGGTGCAGGAAGCAATGTTGGAGATGGGCTTAAAGATGCCATCCAATTGTTTGACAAGGTCCTTGTCTAAAGCATATGCTTTTCAGACCTGGATCATATGCATTTATTGTATCTGAGGAGAGATGAAGTAATTTCTTACATAAGACTACCTGAAGAGGTTCTTGAATAAGGTATATCAATGACTGATGCAAAAAAGATTAGGCTTTAAACAAAGCTCGGGAAGAAATGTCTTAGAGAAGACTAACTAAAAAGCTCCCTAAAAGGGCAAGAGATGTCTTAGGAAGGATTGGATAAATGTTTTAAGGGAGATTACCTAGAAAGGTATGATATGTCTTAAACAAGACTGACCTAGAAAGGCTCTTAGAAAGGATATGATACGTCTTAAACAAGACTAACCTAGAAAGGTTCCTAGAAAGGATATGATACGTCTTAAACAAGACTACCTAGAAAGGCTCCTAGAAAGGATAAGAAAGGTCTTAGAGAAGACTACCTAGTGTCGCTACCGCGAAAAATTGGAATCAGAGTCGCCACCAATATATTCATCCCATCGCGGGAAAGGAATATCAGAAACCTAACTCGAAACAAGAACAAGGTCTTTCGACCAGAGAACAGGGTACGGGAGTCGGTTACGCAAGGGGAAGGTGCTAGCACCCCTCACGCCCATCGTACTCGATGGTATCCACCTATGTTTGTTTCTATCTAAAGGGTGTATCTATGTCTAAAACCTAAATGCGAATGCATGCAAAAGAAATACGGGGAAAAGAAGGAATTATTTACAAGTGTGTTCGCTTAGGCCCCGCGACCCAATGCCTACGTATCCTTTTCAGGAATCAGAACGACCGTAGTTCGGCTCCATAGTTTCCATTTGTTTTGTGTTTTTTAGTTGAACAGCGGTTAAGGTCACAATCCACGATGCTCGACCTTTGGAGACTTATACGCCTAATTTTGGAAAGGACTTAACTTGTTCTTAAGCGCCTAACAAGGCAAAAGAATGAACTTGGGTTTGTGTTTTTTATGTAACTACATGATGAACAAAACCCAATACAAGGTTTCGCACCACTTCGTCACTTTGTTTTAATTCGAGCCTTTATTAAGTGTTTTAAGTATTTTTGGTTAGGTATTTTTTAAGGGAATTTATTTGCGATTAGAATCACATAAAATGTATAATGATCGAGAAGCAGATTAGGGAATGAATCCCACTCACTTCTATCCCATTATATAATGTTCAAGAAACAGATTAGGGAATGAATTCCACTCATTTCTATCCCATTAATTAATGTTCGAGAAACAAATTAGGGAATGAATCCCACTCATTTCTCTCCCATTAAGTAGTGACCGAGAAACAGATTAGGGAATGAATCCCACTCATTTCTATGCCACTAAGTGATTGAGAAACAGATTAGGGAATGAATCCCACTCATTTCTCTATCACTTTCTTAATGTGATTCGCATCTTTATTTGTTAATGTTTTAAAGTTGAAAAGAAAAAGAAATGAAAGAGGGGAGACTAACCTATTTTCTAGCCTAATTGTTATTCTAATTCTAATTCTAAAGTTAACATGGTAAGGGAATATATTCTAAAAGGAGCATACAAGTGGTATTAACAAAGTAGGCCAAAAATATGGCCAAAAACAAGTAACAAAAATCACATGACAATTACACAAAAATGACATGGAAATAGTACAAAAGCAATTCAAGCATTAGTGCAAAATTAAACTAAAAAATACTACTATTTTTATGGGTTTTTGTATGAAGGAGAATTGAAAGGATTAATGTCAAAATTAACCTAAAATCTACTATTTTTATGAGTTTTTTATTGTCAACAAGGGAAATCTAATTCAAGTCTAAATGTATTAAAAAACCTAAATTCTAATAAGCCTAAACTAGCATTTTTTATGAGGTTTTTATGTGAACAATTGTATTAAAGTATAAAAACTAATAGGAGAAAATTAGTATTTTTATTTACTAAAAGAAATGTCAAAAAAAACTCTAATAAAATCTAAATAAAAAATGGAAACTGGGGGTGTAGACTGAATACTATGGTGTGATTAATAAAACGCTGGGCCCAAAGGTGTTGGCCAAGCAATGCTCTCTTTTTTTGTTGCAGATTTTTGTGTGTCAAAAAGGAACATGGGCCCATAGGGGGTGTGCCCAGCAATTCGATACAGGCCCAGGAATTATTGATCCAATTGTTATTCAGATTCAAACCTTATGTCAATTAATATCCAGTTCAAGTCATTAATCCATATAGTAACTTGATATTAATTCCCATTAATTACTCAGATTATAGGTTAATTGACAAATTAAATTAAAAAGAAAAAGATAAAAAATTAGAAAGGGATTAGGTCAAAACGTGTGACCTTTGAGCTTTCCCTTCAGACCTTCTCTCCCTCCTCTTTCACGAGCGGCGGCCGGAATCTCCAACCTCAACGGCGCCGATTTGAGCTTCCCTTCCGATTGAAGCTTCATTCCGTCGTCGTGAACCAAGTAAACAAGACAACACTCATCTCCCTGCTTCAAACTCTCTTCGTGCGCGATGGCAGCAACTTTTACCTGTACTCAAATTCTCTGTCTCTCTCGATCGCTCTCTCTCCGATCTTCTCTCGTCATGAACCTACACGCTTCACCTTCTACTTAAGATTCTGAACAAACTTCTTCTTTCTTCCGCGTGCGGTTGTTGTTTGCAGATGAAGATGAAGAGGAATCGGAAATTTGATTATCTAAATATCGACGAAGATGATGATGATTCAAGATGATGATGATCTGCAGCGCAGTTCGTAATATGGTGAAGATTGATTGATGATTCTCGATTGAAGAATGAAGATGATGTGTGAAGTCGTTGTGGTCGATTGAATTTGAAGAGAAATCGATGGAGGAGATGACAGTGATTTTTCTGTTGAATTGCGAATTGTTGAAGGTTCGGTGAGTTCCAACTCTTTTATTTTCTGTTATGCGAATTCTTTCAATGTCTTCTCTTTTCCGATGGTGAATTGGACAGAGGATTTCACAGGTTGATTTTCTGGTTTCTTTGATTTCTGTTGAAGTTGTGAAGGAAGAAGATTTGAGAGAGATTGAAGATGACGCTGAGATGAATGAAGTTTGTTGCTGCAGATTGGTGCGGAGATGATGATGATGATGAATCGGTAACAAATTTTCTGTTTTTTACTCTGTTCTGATTCTGAATTTTTTTGATTTTTCAGAGTTCTTGAAGAATTGATGAATGAAGGTTATGGAAGGTTGATGATGGTGATGAAGATTGAATATGCAGAGATTAAGATGAGAATGGTCGATTCTGTTAGAGGTTCAGAGAGAGCATTGAAGGTGGAGGATTGAGAATGAAGAAGAGAGGATTGAGATGGAGTGAAGGGTGGAGAATGGTGGATGAAGTTTTGAATGTGAAGTGAGGATCCAGAGCTTTCTGATAGTGAAGATCCTGTTATATAGAGTATGGGGGAAGTTTCAGGTTAGTTTTTCTCCAATTTTCTGTTACAATTCAGTTTTTGATTCTTCTTCTTTCTCTTCTGGTTTTTTCTGTTATAATCTGTTATTTGATGGTTGGAAGTTGGTTAGAGGCAGTTAGTTGGTTATGGTTAGTTTGTAACTGTTTCTGTTATAGTGTTAGGAGAGATGGTTAGGACAGTTAGGATGAGCTGGCAGGTTGCAACTGGTTTTGTTATGGTTTTTCTCAATGAGTATTGGTCATGTTAGTTATAGGTTGAAAGTTAGGGAAGTTAAGTTCTGTTTGAAAAATGTTGCAGTGGGTTTAGAATGTATGTATGTGAATTGTCATGAAGAGTTTTTAGGTTTTATTTTGGTTTTGTAATGAAGATTGGTTAAAACAAATATGCGGGGCTGGTTGTATTTGTAAGGTGCAAAACTGATATGTGTATTTCTCTGATTTTCCTCTCTTTTTTTGTTTATGCTAAGCTTTGTTTTGGGTTGAATGGTGTTTATGGTTTATGAGTATCATTGCCGGCGGCACAGTCCCAATACATGGCAGGTTTTAGACTGCGGTACTGATATATACATTTGGTATACACACCTGGTGCAGGTTTTCTTTGAATGGTAAGCTGAAAGTACTTTGGTTTTTTCTCTTCCTTTTCTGAGTGTCCCTTTAACTGATACAGTGTCTGTTTGTATGTTCTGATGCAGGGCATTTATCTTGGATGAAATTTTGAGCATTAGAAGCTACAAGGCTTGATGTTTGAAGATGTATGATGCATAAGAGTATGACTCATGGAGCTGAAGTGAAAGGCTCTGAAGTTCAGAAGAGCAATAAGTCTAGGATCATGGTTGACTTCGGCCAACTATTTGTCAAGCAGCTCTCCCTTTTTTTTTGTAATTTCTTACTACATGGTTTATTAGGATTGAACTTGTAATTTAGTAATTGATGGCCCTTCTTGTAATGGATTCCCTTTTGAAAGTTACTGCAGCAACTTTGAATGTGTCTTTAAATTACCAAACTTCTTGGACAAACGTTTCTAAATGCCAACTTGTAATGGTTTCCGTGTCTGTTGAAACTTGGTACCCCAAAGAATGTAGCTTGTATCACAAGTGAATAAGTGGGCCATATGAAGTGTCTTGAATTGCTGAAATATAGATCCTCAAGGATGTCTCAGTAGATACACTGCGTCTTATCCAAATGATGAACACAAGTTTAGGAGTAGGCAACTTGCACCATAGTTCACAAAGACAACTTAGATCACAATTGTAAATCCTTGAAGTCCTTGTAACATTTGGAAGGAGAGTGTCCCTCGTAGCTAAATGACAGAAATCTATAGTAACCATGAATCAAAATCCTAGCTTCCAACCATGATAGATGAGGAAATAATTTGAATTAACCTTGAAGGGGGATAAGAGCCTTTAAAATAATAGCAAAACTCAATCCCTCTAAGATCCTTGATCCCATTGCCATATGTTTATTCGATGAATGAATGCAAAGTGTTATGTTAATGCCTAATGGAGAGATGTAAATGAAACTCAAAGTTTAAGCCAGTTAGCAATAAATATGTGGGCAAATTTTGGGGTGCAACAGCTGCCCCTATTCAATCTGCTTGGACCTGAATGTACGAACGACACAAGTTCTAGACATGAGAGGTGAAAGTGGATTGAATACCCAAAAGTACCATCAAAATTTGCATTCTGTGGTAAAGCAAAGGTGTTGAATAGTATCAAAGGTGGACCAGACAAGTTGCTAACCTTAGTTAGACTTTGAAAAGATTGCTATCCTTAGATAGACTTGAAAAGGAGAGTGCTAACCGTAGTTAGACTTGAAGAAGAGGCGACACCACCGTAGCATGACTCCGCAAGGAAGAACCATCCTTAGACGACTCAACCAAATTGCTAACCTTAGTTAGACTTTGAAAAGAAGACACAACCGTAGCGTGACTCCACAAGGAAGAACCATCCTTAGACGACTCAACCAAATTGCTAACCTTAGTTAGACTTTGAAAAGAAGACACAGCCGTAGCGTGACTCCACACGGAAGAACCATCCTTAGACGCCTCAACCAAATTGCTAACCTTAGTTAGACTTTGAAAAGAAGACACAACCGTAGCGTGACTCCACAAGGAAGAACCATCCTTAGACGACTCAACCAAATTGCTAACCTTAGTTAGACTTTGAAAAGAAGACACAACCGTAGCGTGACTCCACAAGGAAGAACCATCCTTAGACGACTCAACCAAATTGCTAACCTTAGTTAGACTTTGAAAAGAAGACACAACCGTAGCGTGACTCCACAAGGAAGAACCATCCTTGGACGACTCAACCAAATTGCTAACCTTAGTTAGACTTTGAAAAGAAGGTGCTAACCGTAGCTAGACTTTAGAAAAAGAAGGTACTAACCTTAGTTAGACTTTGAAAAAGGAGGTGCTAACCTTAGTTAGACTTTAGAAAAAGGAGGTGCTAACCTTAGTTAGACTTTAGAAAAAGGAGGTGCTAACCTTAGTTAGACTTTAGAAAAAAGGGGGTGCTAACCTTAGTTAGACTTTAGAAAAAAGGGGGTGCTAACCTTAGTTAGACTTTATTGAACACGGCAAGTGGAAAACTGACCAATGAAACATGATCTTAATGAGGACTAACTTTGTATCCAGTCCACCTTGGAGGAGGAGGACAAGACTTCTTCTGGGAATATATTATCTTGTGCCTTTAGAGCACATACAAACTTGGCTTATGCATTGATGCATGTTTGAATTTTCTTTACGTAATGCTCCATATTCATGGAAATGCTACGCTTTTGAGGATGCAATGCGAATGCAATGGTTACTATATGCAAAGATGACGAGGGCCCTTTAAAGAATATTTCACTGACTTGTTGATCGAACTTCGTCTTTGACCTCGGGAGAGGTAAACACAAGGGAGAATCCCCTTAGTGTTGTGAACTCTGTGGGGGTGCCAATAGATATTGGACTTTGACTTGCAAGATGTACTTCTTTGTTGACTTGAAGAATGACTTCTGACTTCTCACCATGTGCCATGACTTGGAGAATTTTTAGCTTGAGGAGATTCCCTCAATTCAATCATGGTGGGGATTAGAAATCCGGATAAGGAACTCTTTCTAGGATGAGTGGAACAACTCCGAGGAGAAATAAACTCCTATACTTGGGGAGAGAATTAATTCTCAGGAGAAATAAACTCCTATGCTCGGGGAGACACTTTTTCAGGAGAAATAAACTCCTACGCTTAAGGAATGGAACCAACTCTTAGGAGAAATAAACTCCTATGCTTGGGGAGAGAGTAACTTGTTGGGGAAAAGCATTATGATACTTCTCCATTTTGTGATGGTCAACTGCACTTTACAAGTGAATTATGGTTCCCCAATACAAACCAAAAGAGTATGCCCCAGGCTACCTGACTTACGAAGAGGTTTGATTTACAAAGATATTTGCCTCGAAAGGATCCTTACACCATAATTACTTGAGAAAATTCTTCCTAGCATGTTCAATTATTTGAAATATTCTTTCTCTTGATCAACAGATCCTTGAAGAGATTTTTCGAATTTCGACGTAATTGCCCCAGATTGACTGAATTTGAGAGATTCCTCGACTTCACTACTTCAGATTGATTGAAATCAAGAGAGAGATTCCTCGACTTTGATTAACCTTGATTGGTCAAACCTCGATTTGCTTGCCCCAGATAGGCTGAACTCACGAGAGAGATTCCTCGTCGTGATTTGCTACCGCGAAAAATGGAATCAGAGTCGCCACTAATATATTCATCCCATCGCGGGAAAGGAATATCAGAAACCTAACTCAGAACAAGAACAAGGTCTTTCGACCAGAGAAACAGGGAACGGGAGTCGGTTACGTAAGGGGAAGGTGTTAGCACCCCTCACGCCCATCGTACTCGATGGTATCCACCTATGTTTGTTTCTATCTAAAGGGTGTCTAATGTCTAAAACCTAAATGCGAATGCATGCAAAATAAACACGGGGAAAAGAAGGAATTATTTACAAGTATGCTCGCTTAGGCCCCGCGACCCAATGCCTACGTATCCCTTTAAAGGAATCAGAGCGACCGTAGTTCGGCTCCATAGTTTCCATTTGTTTTGTGTTTTTTAGTTGAACAGCGGTTAAGGTCACAATCCACGATGCTCGACCTTTGGAGACTTATACGCCTACTTTGGAATGGACTCAACATGTTCTTAAGCGCCTAACAAGGCAAAAGAGTGAACTTGGGTTTATGTTTTTTATGTAACTACATGATGAACAAAACCCAATACAAGGTTTCGCACCACTTCGTCACTTTGTTTTAATTCGAGCCTTTATTAGGTGTTTTAAATGTTTTTGGTTGGGTATTTTTTAAGGGAATTTACTTTGCGATTCGAATCACATAAAATTGTATAATGATCGAGAAGCAGATTAGGGAATGAATCCCACTCACTTCTATCCCATTATATAATGTTCAAGAAACAGATTAGGGAATGAATCCCACTCATTTCTATCCCATTAATTAATGTTTGAGAAACAGATTAGGGAATGAATCCCACTCATTTCTCTCCCATTAAGTAGTGACCGAGAAACAGATTAGGGAATGAATCCCACTCATTTCTATGCCACTAAGTGATTGAGAAACAGATTAGGGAATGAATCCCACTCATTTCTCTATCACTTTCTTAATGTGATTCGAATCTCTATTTGTTAATGTTTTAAAGTTGAAAAGAAAAAAGAATGAAAGAGGGAGACTAACCTATTTCTCTAACCTAAGTGTTATCCTAATTCTAATTCTAGAGTTAACATGGGGACTAAATTCTAAAAGGAGCATTAAAATGATACTAACAAAATGGGCCAAAATTATGGCAAAAAAAGTAACAACATCACACAACAATTATACGGAAATAACATGGAAATGGTGCAAAGAAATAAAAGAAGCAATTCAAGCATTAGTACAAAATTAGTCTAAAAAAATACTACTATTTTTATGGGTTTTTAATGTGTTAAGGGAATTCTAATTCAAGCCAAAATTATACTAAAAAACCTAAATGCTACTAAGCCTAAACTAGTATCTTATTTATGAGGTTTTTATGAGAAAATTCTAAGACTCAAATTAATCCTAAAATCACCTAAATCTACCTAGAAAATTATGACTTTTATCGTTTTATCAAAAGAAATTTAGTAACCGAAAACTATGTCAATACCTAAATTTTAACAAGAAAAAAATGTGATCAGGGGGGTGAAAACTAAAGATGGTGGTGCAATCAGTAAACTGGGCGCAGGGCCCAATGGGGAATAGCCCAACAGCATTGTTTTTATTCAGATTGTTTGGCAAAAAATGAATTGCAATGGGCCAGGGGAGGTGCATGAAAGAAATGTGAAGGCCCAAGGTTTTCGGTCCAGATTCAATTATCACAGATTTTTATTTATTTGATTCAATTAATAAAATGAAAAAGAAAAAGAAATGGGATTAGGGTTATGTTGCTTTGTGGCCATGGAGATTCTCGTGAAAACTCATAGTCTTCTCCCTCAGACTTACAACGGCGGTGAGGCTTACCCGCTCCTCCGGCGAGGCGCGCCGTTTTCTCCACCCTATCAATCTTTCTCGGCTCATCCTCTCACAACTCGTCTTCAATTCCTCCTATGCCACTCTCAATCTCTCCGATATCTCTCTTAATCCCAGAGTTAACGCCTAAGTCTAACAAGTAGAAACAGAGAGAAAGAAAACCCTAGGTCTAACAGAGCAAATCCGAGTCTAAGCATCAACAAATTCAGTCAATCGGGGACGAAACAAACATCATGATAGAGCGCAAGAACGAATGATAAGGGAGCTTACCGACCGGAGTAGCTTCCGGTGACTCTTCAAACCGGCGGCGTCCTAAGAACACCAAAGATGCGTCTTCGTGAAATTCAGGTAATAATTAGCATCCAAGAACTTCGCCTCTTATTCTCTTCTTTCTACGAATCTGCTTTCTTCTTCTTCATCTTCTTCTGTTTTCTGAATCGTTTGCCGTGTGTGAATAGTTGCGGTATTGTAATTGTTGCGCGTGATGAGGTTATGTAGATTAGGAATTGATGGAGGTTAAGCTCAATTGAATGGAGCTTCAAAGATTGAAGCTCCTTCAATGGTGGATTGAGCGTGTAGTGTATGGTTAGGGATGATTGAATCTAGAGAGAGTGGAAGGAATTGAGATAAGCAGAGAGAAAATGTGGAGGTTGAAGTGGAGGTAGAGGGAGAAGAATGGCGTGAAGTTTGAATGAGAGTGATTGTAGAGAATTGTGAGAGAGTGGTGGTTATGGAGTGAGTGTGTTGAAGTGTGTGTTATGGTGTGTGGAGAAGATATGAAGATGATGATGAGTGAATCAGAAAATGGTTAAGATGAGTGAAGTGAGAATGGAGAATGTGGCGTGAGAACTTGAATTGTGGAGGGAGATTCTGTTATATAGAGTTCATGAGAGGATGTGAGCCATTGGATTGGAGGGCAGTTTGTTAGGAATTGAAGGGTGAGGATTGAATCGGTTCTGAAGTTAGTTTTAATTCTGTTATTCTGTTAGATGTGTAATTGAATGTTAGGTTAGTTATCTGGTTGTTAGGATTCTGTTATAAGAATGGTTAGGGTTAGTTATTTGGAAGTTGGAAATTGGTTAAGGTGGAAAATGAGTAACAGACTGTTAAGAGTTTTAAGAGTTTGGACAGTTAGTTTTTCTGTGGCTTATTTATAACTTTGCTCATGTGTGTAAACTCTATCTGGTTTTCTTATTGTGCAACTCGATTTCAACCTTTGATTTCGTCTTCTTTTAGTGAGCTGCCAAGTAAACTAACTGGTGCCCTTTTGTTTTGATCTGCAGCCGCAACTTATGGACATTGGGTTATGGCCTGAGCTTTGACATTGTGCAGAGTCGGTTTTATCTGTTGCGGATCCAAGGTTTAACTGGTACTGTTAGTTGTAGGTGCAGAGCTGGATTCTTTAAGACTGAATTGACACATATGGTATGGCCAGAATTAACACTTGCATTAGACACTTGACCAGAACTTACTTCCGCATATGCATATCTGTTATGAACAGGTAATGCACTATACTGTGGTGGTGAGAAATTAAACTTGGCTTGATGCTGGCCGCAAGTTTGTGTGGCAGAATTGTTATGTTTATGGCTTGACTGTTTTGTTGTTAGTTATAGGTTTGAATCTGAGCTGGATTAGAACTGAATGTGTGATATAGAGGACTGTCTTGGTGTGGTATTTGTGAATGCATTTGGGTGAACAAAACTTGATGCCTTTGATTCTCTTTTTTTTTGTTTATTGCTGAACTGAAATGTAATCCGTATGGGAATTTTCTGACTTGTTTTATCTTGCTGCGAGTCGAGCTCAATGTGTATAGGTTTCTTTTTATCGGCTGCCGTCCCGGTACAGTGCTGAACCCGATTTGGTCTTGGTTTAAAGAGCTGACTCTTTTTTTTGTCTTTGCAGGGTGGGTAATTTGTATGGTATATGGCTGCAACAGGTTTTGAGTTTTGATGTACATGATGAGGTTCATTGCTTGTGCAAGCCTAGGGGCAATTGCTTAAAGGGAATGGAGGAACAATGGAACATGACATGTAATCTATTTGATAGGCTTAGGGTTAGAAGCAATAGGTTTAAAGACAACTTGTGTGAATCTTTTTGTAGTTTGATTTTTGTAATGGATATGGTTTTGATGTAATTGAATGGAGTTTTTAGTAATGTATTTTTCCGTGTACGATTGTACGATGAGATTGGAATGATAATAGCTTTGAATTTTGGTATTGAATTTGAAACAACACATGGTGACATGCCTTGACTTTGAGTTCAAAAATGCAGTTTACTCCTTTTTGCAATAATTTGAATTTCGAAGTCTCCTTTTCCTTTTCTTCTTTTGAATTTGAATATTGAACCTTATAACATCAATGAGATGACAACTCAAGGTAGTTTACTACGGTCTTTGTCCAAAAAGTCAACCACACATGGTCGACTTTGACTAAGAATCCACAATTTTGTATATAATCTCCACATGTCTCTTTTCATCAATGTATTAGTAACCACACTTGTGCTTGAGATAGAAATCCTCAAGGCCTAAGTCAAGGGACTCACTTGCATGACTATATCTCCTTTCTAAACAAGCACATTAAGAACCTCAATCCATTTATTCTTCGACCCTTTAAAATCAAACCAAACCCTTGTAATAGAAACAATCTACCCGAGAGAGTCAAAGTCTTGAACTACTGTATGACCATTGTAACAAAAGACTTGATGAAGTACGCACGAACTTAAAACCCTAATTAAAGAGTCTTAATTCAAATGACCAGGGAAATAAACCCTAGGTCTTAAGATCTTTATTTACCCCTTAATTTCATAGTCCAATGCCCAAAGATTAACCAGATGAATCAAGCTGGAGAGAAGTAGAAGTCTCAATTTTCGAGGTCCTTGATCCAACGCAAAGTTATTGATTAATGAGGCATGATGTTATGTTGATGCCCTAATGGAGAGATGCATATGAAACTTGAAGCTTAAGCCAGTTAGGAATAAATATGTGGGCAAATTTTGGGGTGCAACACCTAGAAAGATTCCTAGAAAGGATGATAAGCGTCTTAGAAAAGACTACCTAGAAAGGTTCCTGGAAAGGATAAGAAATTCTTTAATTGTTTCTGAATTATCTTTGAAGAAAGACTCGGAGTGAAGCATCAGAATTGTATCTGCGTCTTGAATGAGCGTTAAGATTGAATCGTTGATACGATCGTATTTGCACCGTACTTGGATGATGATATTCATTTGATCGTAGAATGACCTGAAAAGGAAACATTAATTTTATGCGATGTCATGATGCATGTGTTATGTAATGAGATTCTCAAAATAAATGAGAATCTTGTATGTTATGTATGTGTTATGAAAAATGTATGCATGAGCTAGTTGGATGATGTATGGGCACCACTATGTGGTTGAAGCGCATTAGTAATTCCGTATAACCATCTCAGATCAGGGAAAATAAATCCCTATTTGCTGCCGGGGATGATATTAATTAACATGAAGATTTGAAGGAGATCACTGCCGAGGGACTAACGTGATGAATAAACATAGCTATCAATAGCGAGGGCTTCGCGGTTTGTTGTCTAGAAGATACTCAACTTGCTATAGTGCTAGCAAGCTTTTGCAGTTTGTAAATAACCCACTTACTATAGTTCTAGTAAGTCTTCGCAGTTTGTGTAACCCGCTTACTATAGTTCTAGTAAGTCTTCGCAGTTGGTGTAACCCACTTACTATAGTTCTAGTAAGTCTTCGCAGTTGGTGTAACCCACTTACTATAGTTCTAGTAAGTCTTCGTAATTATCTTGGATGAGAGAGGGATCACTTGTTATGGTTCTAACAAGTTTACCTGCGTAAAGGAGTCACTTGCTATGGTTCTAGCAAGCTTACCTGCATAGAAGGAATTACCTGCCATGGTTCTGACAAGCATACCTGCATAAAAGAAATAATTTGCTATGGTTCTAGTAAACTTACCTGCATAAAAGGAATTACCTGCCATGGTTTTGACAAGCTTACCTGCACCAAAGGGATCACTTGTCATGGTTCTGACAAGTTTACCTGCACCCAAGGAATTACCTGCCATGGTTCTGACAAGTGTACCTATATAAAAGGAATCATTTGCTATGGTTCTAGCAAACTTACCTGCATAAAAGGGATTACCTGCTATGGTTCTAGCAAGCTTACCTGCATAAAAGGAATTATTTGCTATGGTTCTAGCAAACTTTCCGGTATAAAAGGATTCACTTGCTATGGTTCTAGCAAATTCACCTGCGTAAAAGGATTCACTTGCTATGGTTCTAGCAAATTCACCAGTGTAAAAGGATTACTTGCCATGGTTCTGACAAGTTTACCTGCATAAAAGGATTCATTTGCTATGGTTCTTGCAAATTTACCTGCGTAAAAGGATTCACTTGCTATGGTTCTAGCAAATTCACCTGCGTAAAAGGGATTACTTGCCATGGTTCTGACAAGTTTACCTGTATAAAAGGATTCACTTGCTATGGTTCTGGCAAGATCATCTGCGTATATTTCTTGACACATCTGCGGAAGTCAGACATATAAGGACCAGTAACTTGGTGTTGTATATTGTATGCACAGAGTGTAGCATGCCTAGCGTAGCGTGTATGAAGCGTAGTGTGTAAAGCGTGGTACGTATAATGCTAATGCGTATGTATGTATGCTGATGCGTATGTATATATGATAATCCCCATATTTTATCTCCTAATAACCCATTGAATTTGTGTAAACCATGCAACGACTATACTTATGCCAACAAGTAATGCTTATGCGTAGAATGTTTTCGAGCGGAAATTCTGGTTTCAGTCTCCTTCTAGACCATTAGGTCCTGAACCAATCCCCTGGTACCCTTTGTTTTTTTGAATTGTCTAGACGTTTTGATGTATGAGATGTAATGTATTAACCAATGTATGTATTGTATGACTTATGTATATTTGCCTGTTGCTCCAATGATAGGTTGTTGATAACCCAAGCATATATAGCTTGCTAATGTTATAAGGTTGTTTGATAGGGTGTGATGCTAGCGTGACTTCCCAATACCTGCTTTTGAACTTGAAGATCGTAGCTAGGGGAAAGATTTGTTGGGTTGGGTGTGAGGATGCCTTTTCCTTTTGCTATGCGTCTTGCCTTGGTTTGGCTTTTTGAATTACTCCACGCCTTTGACTTTTCGAAATTCTCCACGTCTTTAACCTTTTGCAATTCTTCGCACCTTTAACCTCTTGAAATTCTCCACACCTTTAATCTTTTGAGGTTCTCCACCCCTTTAAACTTTTGAATTGTTCACCCTATGAATTTGATATCCACTTACCCAGTATTTAGTTTCGTGGAAAAAGATGTCTCCGATCTCAAGCCATGAAGGAAGTACCCCGAGAAATAACCTTGTCATACAAATGTGATACATATGCTTCAACGTTTAGATTGAAGGGTATGCCCTTGATCTCCAAGATATGGAGGGCTATCCATAGTGTTCTATCCATTTAAATTTCTCCCATGTTTGACATGCCCCTGATTGTTATTTCTTCGAGATGTGACCCAAGTCGATTGAACTTTAGGATTAATGCCCCTAGTTAATAGGGTCTTTGATTGTATGCCCCTGTAATCCTTGAAAATTTGCCCCTGTTTAGGAGAACCCTCTGGACGTGGTTCCCTCATTTAAGAGTCTTTATTAGAAATGATCGCTTTTGATTAAACCAATTTTGAAATTTCCTTAATGCTAAGTGTATATTCGTAGATGACGCCATGCCCTTTGAGAAGTAACTCCAATGCGATGCGCATGCAAGTTTTGAAATCGAAGTCCGTTATGAATTAGAACTGGATGATCGGAGATGAATGTTTGAAGAAGCGTAGTGGTTAGGAACGGTTTTAACAACCCTAGGAGTCAGTATAACAAAATCCTGCTTAATATGCTTTCATAGTTAACCTTGCCTCAATTAGGACTTTTGAATGTTGTAACTTGGCCTGGTTCATGGTTTAAGAAACAACGAATATAAGGCTCAAAATTTATTTAACCCACCCCTTTCTCCTTGATGTTCTCCAATCCTAAAGTTCGTTTAATCCAATGAATGGGCTTCATTTGCAAGAGATTTGTTTCAGTTCCGATGATGAGCGGAAGCATTAGTGAAGATCCAAGCACCGATGAAAAATGTTGTAGAGATCCCGACATTGATGGGAAGCATCGATGATTTATCAGTCACAAGATTATCCTTTGTATTTTTGCTTTTGTTTTCCTATCCCTTATTTTTGCATGAGCCAATTCCTTTGAATTCGATCCATCAGGATGCCCTAATTTTTACCTAAGTCATTTTTGTTTTCTTTTATGGAATTTTCCATTTTTACTTAGCAGGCGCTTTCCTCCTTTTTTTGTATGCTCCTTTTGAAATATCGATCCTTGGATTTTGAATATTGTGACTACCATGTTTGACTTTGATTTGTAAGCTTCGACTTTGATACGTCCTCGATGATGTGATGAGGAAGAAGATGTTGTGAATATTGTTTCCATTGCTTTCTCATTTTTTGATGAGTGCGAGGAGGAAGATGTGCTTGCACTGTTTGCTTGATCCTTATGCTTGAACCTTTGTTTGACTGATTCTCTTGACCACAAAATACACCATTGAATTAACCGAAATCTACCCTGTCCCTGGTTGAAATTAAGGTTTATTTGAAAAATAGAAACAAACTCCAACTCCTGGCTCAAGGGGGTTGACTATGGATTATCTCCTTATTTCTCCACTGTTTAGGGATTTGAAACAATGCCTTACATCGTCGACTCGGTCTTACCTTGAAAGCCTATGTTTAGCAAGATTTAGTTATTTGTATTCGTCATTCTCCCTTAAGTTTGTTAGTAATCGGAAATTGAAATTGAAAATAGAATATAAGGGTGCGAGTGGAAAGTCGTAGTAGTGATAGAATGAAGCGAATGAATTGACTCCAAAATCTGCATGGTTATCCCATTAGAATTGCTAATCAGAAGGTACAACTTTTATCCTAGGTAACACTTAGCGATCGTAGAGGTTGAAATTCTGAGCATGACAAAACCTATTGATCCTAGGGGAAATCTCCTTTGTAAATCCATTGACCTTGTTTTACTCCTTAGTTCCTAGACTTGTAGAAGTAAAGGGTAACCTCTAACTCTCCTTGGGCATGTCAAACCTGTCGGGAATAAATTGTTAGCGGTGGGTTTTCGTCGTCCGCAACTTCATGAGTTTCCTTTGACTGAACCTCTTTCACTTTTTCTAAGGGTAGTATCACACCGTTTGCAACCTTCAGTGTTTATAAATTGATATAGAAAGCCTACGACCCTTTTGCCCTTTGGTGGGAAGTTAACATATGTCGCCTTCCCTCCATCGTAATTATGCATCTTCGTTCAGGATATTGCCCCAGTTGGACTGACCCTTGCCCCCAAGTTATCGCAGAGTGTCCTTGTAAAATTTTCTATGTTCTAAGATGAACCCCTTTATGACTAGATACCTCTTGAGTGTATCTATGGGTAACTTCTTTGTTGAACTAATCCTTGCTCGATGATAACCTTTATTGTATTTACAATCCTGTTACGAAAAGGCATGGACATGTGGCTGGCATGGTGAAAGGCATCCTTATTCTCTTTGTAAGACCAAGTTCATTTTCATCAATAATTTATCCTTCTCTCTCCATAGTTTGTAATCCTTTTGATTTTCTTTGTGAGTCTCGGGAAATCGGCTAGCACGGTAAGTACGGATACGGGCGAAGGTAGAAATGCAAATGTAAATGTATGAACGCACGAAAATGCAAATGCATGCGTATGCGAAAGACTCCTCTTTTGTGTATAATATGACTCTTTATATGTAATGCAATGCAGGCGTGCGACATATATAACCCTAAGGATAGCCTATGCGGATTTAGAGGTGACATTAGCCCCTAGTGAAATCCTTGCAAGCTAGATGTTATGATACGCCAATGGAAATCCCTTAGATTATGAAGTACGCAGAAGGTAGCAGCTAGTGACCGTTCAAGACAGTTACCAAACCCCATGGCCATCGAGGGGCCGTTTGACATGTACCAACGAAGTTGTCCCTCGTGGGAAGGTTCTCTATGCGGAACACAACCTATCTAAGGACGATACCGGACGAAGTGAAATCCCTACAGGCTAGGGATGAAAGATGTATAAATGTAAATCCCAAACCCTACAAGTTAGGGGGTGCGCGGGAGCAAGCATGGGGTGACCGTTCAAGACAATCACTAGATCTCATGACCATCGAGAGTCCAATTGATGTATGCTAACGAAGATGTCCTTCGTGCAAAGAATGCGATTTTAGAAGTAGAATCCCTGCTGGCTAGGGAGTGCGTAGATGTAGGCACAGGGTGACTGTTCAAGACAGCCACTAGGTCTCATGGCCATCGAGAGGCCAAATGACGTGCATAAATGGAGATGTCCTTCGTGGGAAGGACATGATCTTGGAAACAGAATCCCTACAGGCTAGGGAGCGCGTAGAAAGACCTGCATAATTACAACACAGATATTCGTAGTATATAAATTGCAAACATATAATAAGAACCTAACCCTAAGTTCATAGGTTCGACATGACGGCTTAGGGAGGCTACCCTTCCCATGGGTATGTTCTAATAAGGGTCTCATGGGACCGTTCGTAGCCTCCGAGACTTTTTGTCTCTTTGGATTTTAGAACAACTCATTTGCCCATGAGGTTCGAGTTTTAGGGGTAGGTTCTCAGAGAGATCAGCCAAATACCCAGTCATGCCCTCAACAAAGTCAAGCCTCATTTTGGACATTTCCGAATATTCAACCCACTCTGAGTGGAATTATCAATAAGACTCGTAGGCGATGCAAGTCTCCCCTGGTCTTAAGGATAATTCCCACACTTAGGTTCTAACAGCAATTTATATATAACCCAAAAATGCAATAAAAAAACAAATACTCAATTAAACAAATATTTATTTAAATTGCTGTAAAAAAAATTAGTGTAAAATAAAAAACTGTAAATAAGTAAGTAAATAAAAGAAAATTAAATTAAATATTTAATAAAAAATCTAAACCCTAACCCCAAAATCCTAACCCTGAAATTTTAGCCAGACCCTAATAATTATCCTTGTACCGTAAACCTTAAACCAAACCTAGTAGCATAATAATTCACCAATTGTTTTCATCCCCAGCAGAGTCGCCAGCTGTAGCAACCTGCCGTAAAAATAGATTTTAGAGTCGCCACCTATTCTGCCAGGGCGAATAGGAAACCCTACGAAGTTAAGAAATCTGGGTAAGCCGAACTCAACCTCAACTTAGAACCTAGAGCCTCTTGCAAACCTTTCCAAAAATCTGATGTGAACCTTGGATCTCTATCCGACACAATACTCAATGGTATACCATGTAGTTTCACAATCACCTTGATATAAATCTCAGCCAACTTCGCAACTGGAAAAGTGATGTTAATAGGAATAAAGTGAGCAGACTTTGTCAACCTATCAACAATCACCCAAACCGCATCGAAACCTCTCACAGTATTTGGTAAACTCGTCACAAAGTCCATAGAAATACTATCCCATTTCCACTATGGAATATCCAACGGTTGCAACAACCCTGCAGGACGCTGATGCTCCACTTTTGACTTCTGACATACCAAACACGCATACACAAACTGAGCCACATCCCTTTTCAAACCAGACCACCAAAAGATCTTCTTCAAATCCTGATACATCTTATTGGCTCCCGGATGAATACTCAAACTGCTTCTGTGACCTTCCTCTAAAATCATCTTTTTCAGCTGGAATCATCAGGTACACAAATTCGACCACGGAATCTCAAAACACCCTGACCATCCACTCTGAAGTCGCCATCATCACTTTGATTTGCCAACATAAACAAATCAACAAGTTTCACATCCATTTTCTGTCTCTCGCTAACGGTCGACAGAAAGTCATTCGTCACTTTCAACATACCCATCTTCACACTACCTGGCGTCAATTCACATACTAAACTAAGATCACGAAACTGCTCCAAAAGTTCCCACTCCTCCGCCATCATAGCGGACATATGCAAAGATTTCCGACTCAAAGCATCGGCAACCACATTAGCTTTACCAGGATGGTAATTCAAGCTAAAGTCATAGTCCTTCAAGAATTCCAACCACCTACGTTGTCTCATGTTCAACTCTTTCTGATCAAATAAGTATTTCAAACTCTTATGATCACTAAAGACCTCGAACCTTGCACCATAGAGATAATGCCTCCAAATCTTTAATGCAAAAACCACCGCAGCTAACTCTAAATCATGAGTGGGATAATTCTTCTCATGAATCCTTAACTGCCTCAAAGCGTAAGCCACCACCTTACCTTCCTGCATCAAAACACCACCTAACCCCATATGCGATGCATCACAATACACCACAAACGGTTCCTCAGGATCAGGTAAAACCAAAACCGGAGCTGAAGTCAACCTTCTCTTCAACTCTTCAAAATTCCTTTCACAAACTATGTCCCAAATAAACGCCTTACCCTTGCAAGTAAGCTGAGTTAACGGAAGTGCCAACTTCGAAAAGCCTTCTATGAATCTTCGGTAATAACCCGCCAAACCTAAGAAGCTTCTGATCTCAGTAACCAATCTCGGAACCTCCCATTGTAGCACTGCATCTACCTTGGATGGATCCACTGCAATCCCGTTACCTGAAATCACATGACGAAGAAAACTCACCTCTGATAACCAGAACTCGCACTTGGATAACTTAGCATACAACTGCTTCTCCCTCAAAACCTGTAGCACAACACGCAAATGCTCCTCATGCTCTTCCGGAGACTTAGAATAAATCAAGATGTCATCTATGAAGACCACAACAAACTTATCCAACTGATCATGGAATATGCGATTCATATACTCCATAAACACACCAGGTGCATTAGAAACTCCGAACGGCATCACCAAAAACTCATAATGCCCGTACCGAGTCCTAAACGCAGTCTACTGAATATCTTCCTCCTTCACCCGAATCTGATGGTAACCAGATCTTAAATCAATCTTGCTAAACACACTGGCTCCCACCAACTGATCCATCAAGTCGTCAATCCTAGGAAGCGGATACTTATTCTTAATTGTCACCTTGTTCAACTGGCGATAATCAATACACAACCTCATGCTTCCATCCTTCTTCTTTACCAACAAAACTGGAGCTCCCCATGGTGAAACACTAGGCCTCACAAAATGTTTTGCTAGCAACTCTTCCAATTGTTTCTTTAATTCCACTAACTCTGATGCCGACATTCTATATGGCGCCATAGAAACAGGCCTCGTACCAGGAACTAGATCTATGGAAAACTCCACCTCTCTCTTTGGCGGCACATCAGAAAAGTCTTCAGGAAACACTTCGGGAAATTCTCGCACTACTGGAAAATCCCCAACTGCAGCTCGACTCTCCACAGTCAACGATGCAAACACACCAAACAATTGTGCCCCATCTTCTAACAGCCGATTCAACTCCTTGGTAGATAAGACATCAAATTCCACATCCTTCTCAAGAAATGGAAACCTCACCAACTTATGATAACAATCGATATGGACACGATTATTCATCAACCAATCCATTCCCAGAACCACGTCTAACTTGTTCATTGACAAACAAATCAAATCAACAGTAAAGTCCTTACCGAAGATTGATACCGGACAATTCTTACAAACTAAAGAAGTAGTCACCGACCCCATTGCTGGTAAATCGATAACCATCTCACCACCCAGGTCAGATAAAACAATACCTAATCTTTTAACACAATCATCAGCTATAAAACAATGCGAAGCACCCGTATCAATAATAGCAATTAAAGAAATGCCATTAATAAAACAAGTACCTCTGATCAGTCGATCACCCTTGTCCGTCTGAGTTCCAGCCAAAGCAAACACCTTCCCACCAGCTTGAACTTTCTTCTTCGGACATTGACTGCTCATATGTCCCTCTTCACCACAATTAAAACAAACTATTCCCTTGAACGTACAGTCGGATGACAAATGTCCTGCCCTCCCACACTTGAAACATTTCCTCGTGTCACCATTGCAGACATTACTTTTGTGGCCAGGTTTACCACACTTAAAACATACATTCTTAGCAGGAGCATCTCCCCCACTAAACCTTGGTCCATAATTCATCTTTTGCTTACCCTTCCCTCCATCATACGGCGTCCCACGATTCTGCGGACCTTTGTTCCTCTTTTCATTAATCACCTTATGATGATCATTATTATCCTCATCATAAATCCTACAGTTGTCCACCAAATCTGGAAACACCCGAATCTTCTGATACCCTACCGCCTTCTTGATATCAGAACGTAACCCATTCTGGAACTTAATGCACTTAGAAAATTCTGCTCCCTCACCAACAAGGTGCGGGTAGAATTTCACAAGTTCATTAAACTTTGCCGCATATTCAGACACAGACATGCTGCCTTGAACCAAAGCCAGAAACTCAGTCTCTTTCTTTCCACGGACATCCTCCGGATAATACTTCCTCAAAAACTCCCTCTTGAACACCGTCCAGGAAATCTCTTCACCGGTTGCTTCTAACCTTGCCAAAGTCTCCAGCCACCAATCATCAGCCTCCACAGCTAACTGATGAGTGCCATACCTGACTTTCTGCTCTTGCGTGCAATCCATCACACGAAAGATCCTCTCCATCTCCTTCATCCAAGTCAAGGCTCCCTCGGGGTCATGCGTTCCCTTAAACACAGGAGGATTCTCCCTCTGGAAAGTCGCTAAACTCCGAGACCTTGCATTCTCATCCGTATGCATAGCTTCAGCCATAGCTTGTAATGCAGCAGCAATAGCAGCGTCATTACGTCCAGCCATCTCTAAACTTCACAATAACACCAAGAGAAGTAAGCCCAAAAAAAAATAACACAAGAATTGTTAGACCAAACGACACGACACTTGGTCGGACAAGACCGACCCGCTCTGATACCACTAATGTAACACCCCAATTCTACCCAGGCATATAGGTACAAATATCAGAGTATAAAAATTAAATTCATAAAAACAATTAGGACGTTACACTTAAGTAACCACATAACCAAACATAACATACTCGCAAAAGATGCGTAACACAAATAATCAAAGAGGACGGATACACATAAACACCTGAATGTATTCATACTTATATATATGCATCGGTAAACAAAACATCCACAACATTCCTCCAAAATACACCGTATGAGAAGGTATCCAAAATACATAATACGAATGCATCTAAAGGATCAAATATACATCAAAAGGATCCTATAAGCATTATCTACAAAATAAGTGTTCGATCCCCCCTAGGTGTTACGTATCACGAGCGGACGACACCAAAACGGACGACTACAAAGAGAGCACCTACACTTGCGGATCACCTGCACATTACCCACGAGTAGGTAACATTAAGGCAGAAGGGTGAGAATATAATTCATAATGAAAGCATGATCAATATAGTAATGCCCACAAATATCATTAAGAATCATATAACAAGATAATCCAATAAGTCAACCACAGTCAATATATAAGTAATGCGGTACATGAATGATAACATAAATTATAAAGACTGACCATGATGAATGAGACTCGACTATGCGTATGCATGTGGTACCAAATCCGGAGTAAAACTCCTCCTTGTCATTATGACAAATACACCTGCCGAGCATTATGCTGGGACTTTATTCCACTCAGGAAGCCCGCAGGCTGTCGTCATCGAGTATTTAGCTCCCACTGATGACCTCTTGCCACTCAGGCTAATATACCGTTACCGAGCATTAAGCCCCTACTGGTAACCAATGCCCGCAGGCCATCTGTTAACAGCATTCCGCCATTAACGTATTGAAATGTTATGCTGTGCATATAAACGACTCGATTACATAACAACAACAACAATAATATAACTCGGTCACATATCCACATCACACCGGTTATATTAATCCACATGGATACATCATCAAAATTACCACTCAGGCGTTCATATTCACACAGCACACATATATCGTCAAAACATACTTGATTAGCAAATATCATTTCACAAAATACATTTATGAAAAATCATTCAACCACCAACACACTCCTCTTTATCATAAAGCATACTCAAGGGTTCTCATAATACTTCAAACGACGCGTAGAAACGACCTACGGTTCAAAAGATACAACAAAACGAAGTTTGGAAAACAAAATTTCGCACAGTCCGCTTGAGCTCTGCTCAGCGGACCCAGACAGGGAATTATCAGACAAAAATACAGAACCTTCGCTCAGCGGACCTTCACAGAGATTTTTCTGCAAAAGGACCTCCGCTCAGCGGACCCCCTCCGCTCAGCAGACCTGCGTAAACCTAGAAAAATCAGTTCTGCTACAGACCTGCAAAACCCCATCCAATCCTCTCAAAACCTCAAATAAGCTTCCCTACACATCCTACACAACCCATACATGCCATATATTCACTCTATCAATCAATGATCCATGGCTCACTCACTAAATGTCAATAACCTAACAATTTCTTCATGAGCAAGAAAACATGGAGAAATGAAAAACAAACATGATCCATGGGAATATCTATCATCATAGTACACATACACACCACAAAATCAAGTTTATAACTTCAAAGCTCACAAAACACCCAATTTACCATTGTTGATCAAGCTTAGAAAAGAGCAAGAACAAGAACAAAACACACAAAACTATAAGAACCATACAATCAAGATAAACTAGATTCATCCCCCTTACCTTGGTTAGATTCTTGGCTCTAGCTTGGTTTGGATTCCTACACTTCTCTTCTTCTCTTTGTTTTTCTCTTCTTTCTCTTCTCTTCACAAGCTCTCTTTCTTTCTTTCCCAAAATATCTCAAAATATCTCTTTTTCTCTCTATATCTCTTTCTATTTCTCTACTTCTCATTATCCCCCACTCAACTTTCATAAATTCTAATTTTGGCCCAAATGTTACTAAACATTAATTCTAACCAATTAACACCCAAAACATAATAATTACACACATGGAAAGTAATAAGTAAAATATTAACATAATATTTACCGACTGACTCGACTCAAAAACGGTAAAATTAGGGAAATGTAGTAAACATCACAATTAATTAGAAAAACACATTTACGGGCGTTACAACCCTCCCCCACTTAAAAGATTTTCGTCCTCGAAAATAAAGATTACCTGCTACAAACAACTCAGGATAGGAGTCTCGCATCTTGCTCTCCAACTCCCAGGTCAAACTCTCACCTGCCGCACTTAACCATACGACTTTCACCAAGACGGTCTCCTTGCCTCGCAGAGTCTTAGTCTCACGATCCTCAATACGCACCGGCATCGTCTCAACCGTCAGGTTCTCACGCACTTGCACATCATCCATCTGAATCACATGGGACGGATCCGCAATGTATCTCCTCAACTGAGACACATGGAATACATCGTGCAGATTAGCAAGACTTGGCGGTAACGCCACCCGATACGCAACTTTGCCAACTCGCTCCGATATCTGATAAGGACCAATAAAACGCGGAGTAAGCTTCCTCGATTTCAAAGCTCGTCCAACACCAGTCATAGGTGTAACTCTTAAGAATACATGATCACCGGCTTGGAATTCCAAATCTTTCCTTCGCTTGTCATGATAACTCTTTTGCCTACTCTGTGAACTTCTCATCTTCTCACGAATAAATTTCACCTTCTCTGTAGTCTCTCTTACTATCTCAGGTCCGAGTACCACACTCTCGCCCGATTCAAACCAACACAATGGAGTTCTACACTTACGACCATATAGCGCTTCAAAAGGTGCCATTCCGATACTAGAATGAAAACTGTTGTTGTAAGTGAATTCTATCAACGGAAGATAAGTATCCCACGAACCTCCCTTCTCTAGAACACGTGCCCTCAACAAGTCTTCTAACGATTGAATAGTCCTTTCGGTCTGACCGTCTGTCTGAGGATGATAAGCCGAACTCAACCTCAACTTAGAACCTAGAGCCTCTTGCAAACCTTTCCAAAAATCTGATGTGAACCTTGGATCTCTATCCGACACAATACTCAACGGTATACCATGTAGTTTCACAATCACCTTGATATAAATCTCAGCCAACTTCGCAACTGGAAAAGTGATGTTAATAGGAATAAAGTGAGCAGACTTTGTCAACCTATCAACAATCACCCAAACCGCATCGAAACCTCTCACAGTATTTGGTAAACTCGTCACAAAGTCCATAGAAATACTATCCCATTTCCACTATGGAATATCCAACGGTTGCAACAACCCTGCAGGACGCTGATGCTCCACTTTTGACTTCTGACATACCAAACACGCATACACAAACTGAGCCACATCCCTTTTCAAACCAGACCACCAAAAGATCTTCTTCAAATCCTGATACATCTTATTGGCTCCCGGATGAATACTCAAACTGCTTCTGTGACCTTCCTCTAAAATCATCTTTTTCAGCTCGGAATCATCAGGTACACAAATTCGACCACTGAATCTCAAAACACCCTGACCATCCACTCTGAAGTCGCCATCATCACTTTGATTTGCCAACATAAACAAATCAACAAGTTTCACATCCATTTTCTGTCTCTCGCTAACGGTCGACAGAAAGTCATTCGTCACTTTCAACATACCCATCTTCACACTACCTGGCGTCAATTCACATACTAAACTAAGATCACGAAACTGCTCCAAAAGTTCCCACTCCTCCGCCATCATAGCGGACATATGCAAAGATTTCCGACTCAAAGCATCGGCAACCACATTAGCTTTACCAGGATGGTAATTCAAGCTAAAGTCATAGTCCTTCAAGAATTCCAACCACCTACGTTGTCTCATGTTCAACTCTTTCTGATCAAATAAGTATTTCAAACTCTTATGATCACTAAAGACCTCGAACCTTGCATCGTAGAGATAATGCCTCCAAATCTTTAATCCAAAAACCACCGCAGCTAACTCTAAATCATGAGTGGGATAATTCTTCTCATGAATCCTTAATTGCCTCGAAGCGTAAGCCACCACCTTACCTTCCTGCATCAAAACACCACCTAACCCCATATGCGATGCATCACAATACACCACAAACGGTTCCTCAGGATCAGGTAAAACCAAAACCGGAGCTGAAGTCAACCTTCTCTTCAACTCTTCAAAATTCCTTTCACAAACTATGTCCCAAATAAACGCCTTACCCTTGCAAGTAAGCTGAGTTAACGGAAGTGCCAACTTCGAAAAGCCTTCTATGAATCTTCGGTAATAACCCGCCAAACCTAAGAAGCTTCTGATCTCAGTAACCAATCTCGGAACCTCCCATTGTAGCACTGCATCTACCTTGGATGGATCCACTGCAATCCCGTTACCTGAAATCACATGACGAAGAAAACTCACCTCTGATAACCAGAACTCGCACTTGGATAACTTAGCATACAACTGCTTCTCCCTCAAAACCTGTAGCACAACACGCAAATGCTCCTCATGCTCTTCCGGAGACTTAGAATAAATCAAGATGTCATCTATGAAGACCACAACAAACTTATCCAACTGATCATGGAATATGCGATTCATATACTCCATAAACACACCAGGTGCATTAGAAACTCCGAACGGCATCACCAAAAACTCATAATGCCCGTACCGAGTCCTAAACGCAGTCTTCTGAATATCTTCCTCCTTCACCCGAATCTGATGGTAACCAGATCTTAAATCAATCTTGCTAAACACACTGGCTCCCACCAACTGATCCATCAAGTCGTCAATCCTAGGAAGCAGATACTTATTCTTAATTGTCACCTTGTTCAACTGGCGATAATCAATACACAACCTCATGCTTCCATCCTTCTTCTTTACCAACAAAACTGGAGCTCCCCATGGTGAAACACTAGGCCTCACAAAATGTTTTGCTAGCAACTCTTCCAATTGTTTCTTTAATTCCACTAACTCTGATGCCGACATTCTATATGGCGCCATAGAAACAGGCCTCGTACCAGGAACTAGATCTATGGAAAACTCCACCTCTCTCTTTGGCGGCACATCAGAAAAGTCTTCAGGAAACACTTCGGGAAATTCTCGCACTACTGGAAAATCCCCAACTGCAGCTCGACTCTCCACAGTCAACGATGCAAACACACCAAACAATTGTGCCCCTTCTTCTAACAGTTGATTCAACTCCTTGGTAGATAAGACATCAAATTCCACATCCTTCTCAAGAAATGGAAACCTCACCAACTTATGATAACAATCGATATGGACACGATTATTCATCAACCAATCCATTCCCAGAACCACGTCTAACTCGTTCATCGACAAACAAATCAAATCAACAGTAAAGTCCTTACCGAAGATTGATACCGGACAATTATTACAAACTAAAGAAGTAGTCACCGACCCCATTGCTGGTAAATCGATAACCATCTCACCACCCAGGTCAGATAAAACAAGACCTAATCTTTTAACACAATCATCGGCTATAAAACAATGCGAAGCACCCGTATCAATAATAGCAATTAAAGAAATGCCATTAATAAAACAAGTACCTCTGATCATTCGATCACCCTTGTCCGTCTGAGTTCCAGCCAAAGCAAACACCTTCCCACCAGCTTGAACTTTCTTCTTCGGACATTGACTGCTCATATGTCCCTCTTCACCACAATTAAAACACACTATTCCCTTGAACGTACAGTCGGATGACAAATGTCCTGCCCTCCCACACTTGAAACATTTCCTCGTGTCACCATTGCAGACATTACTTTTGTGGCCAGGTTTACCACACTTAAAACATACAATCTTAGCAGGAGCATCTCCCCCACTAAACCTTGGTCCATAATTCATATTTTGCTTACCCTTCCCTCCATCATACGGCGTCCCATGATTCTGCGGACCTTTGTTCCTCTTTTCATTAATCACCTTATGATGAGCATTATTATCCTCATCATAAATCCTACAGCTGTCCACCAAATCTGGAAACACCCGAATCTTCTGATACCCTACCGCCTTCTTGATATCAGAACGTAACCCATTCTGGAACTTAATGCACTTAGAAAATTCTGCTCCCTCACCAACAAAGTGCGGGTAGAATTTCACAAGTTCATTAAACTTTGCCGCATATTCAGACACAGACATGCTGCCTTGAACCAAAGCCAGAAACTCAGTCTCTTTCTTTCCACGGACATCCTCCGGATAATACTTCCTCAAAAACTCCCTCTTGAACACCGTCCAGGAAATCTCTTCACCGGTTGCTTCTAACCTTGCCAAAGTCTCCAGCCACCAATCATCAGCCTCCACAGCTAACTGATGAGTGCCATACCTGACTTTCTGCTCTTGCGTGCAATCCATCACACGAAAGATCCTCTCCATCTCCTTCATCCAAGTCAAGGCTCCCTCGGGGTCATGCGTTCCCTTAAACACAGGAGGATTCTCCCTCTGGAAAGTCGCTAAACTCCGAGACCTTGCATTCTCATCCGTATGCATAGCTTCAGCCATAGCTTGCAATGCAGCAGCAATAGCAGCGTCATTACGTCCAGCCATCTCTAAACTTCACAATAACACCAAGATAAGTAAGCCCAAAAAAAAATAACACAAGAATTGTTAGACCAAACGACACGACACTTGGTCGGACAAGACCGACCCGCTCTGATACCACTAATGTAACACCCCAATTCTACCCAGGCATATAGGTACAAATATCAGAGTATAAAAATTAAATTCATAAAAACAATTAGGGCGTTACACTTAAGTAACCACATAACCAAACATAACATACTCGCAAAAGATGCGTAACACAAATAATCAAAGAGGACGGATACACATAAACACCTGAATGTATTCATACTTATATATATGCATCGGTAAACAAAACATCCACAACATTCCTCCAAAATACACCGTATGAGAAGGTATCCAAAATACATAATACGAATGCATCTAAAGGATCAAATATACATCAAAAGGATCCTATAAGCATTATCTACAAAATAAGTGTTCGATCCCCCCTAGGTGTTACGTATCACGAGCGGACGACACCAAAACGGACGACTACAAAGAGAGCACCTACACTTGCGGATCACCTGCACATTACCCACGAGTAGGTAACATTAAGGCAGAAGGGTGAGCATTTAGCTCCCACTGATGACCTCTTGCCACTCAGGCTAATATACCGTTACCGAGCATTAAGCCCCTACTGGTAACCAATGCCTGCAGGCCATCTGTTAACAGCATTCCGCCATTAACGTATTGAAATGTTATGCTGTGCATACAAACGACTCGATAACATAACAACAACAACAATAATATAACTCGGTCACATATCCACATCACACCGGTTATATTAATCCACACGGATACATCATTAAAATTGCCACTCAGGCGTTCATATTCACACAACACACATATATCGTCAAAACATACTTGATTAGCAAATATCATTTCACAAAATACATTTATGAAAAATCATTCAACCACCAACACACTCCTCTTTACCATAAAGCATACTCAAGGGTTCTCATAATACTTCAAACGGCGCGTAGAAACGACCTACGGTTCAAAAGATACAACAAAACGAAGTTTGGAAAACAAAATTTCGCACAGTCCGCTTGAGCTCCGCTCAGCGGACCCAGACAGGGAATTATCAGACAAAAATATAGAACCTTCACTCAGCGGACCTTCACAGAGATTTTTCTGCAAAAGGACCTCCGCTCAGCGGACCCCCTCCGCTCAGCAGACCTGCGTAAACCTAGAAAAATCAGTTCTGCTACAGACCTGCAAAACCCCTTCCAATCCTCTCAAAACCTCAAATAAGCTTCCCTACACATCCTACACAACCCATACATGCCATATATTCACTCTATCAATCAATGATCCATGGCTCACTCACTAAATGTCAATAACCTAACAATTTCTTCATGAGCAAGAAAACATGGAGAAATGAAAAACAAACATGATCCATGGGAATATTTATCATCATAGTACACATACACACCACAAAATCAAGTTTATAACTTCAAAGCTCACAAAACACCCAATTTACCATTGTTGATCAAGCTTAGAAAAGAGCAAGAACAAGAACAAAACACACAAAACTATAAGAACCATACAATCAAGATAAACTAGATTCATCCCCCTTACCTTGGTTAGATTCTTGGCTCTAGCTTGGTTTGGATTCCTACACTTCTCTTCTTCTCTTTGTTTTTCTCTTCTTTCTCTTCTCTTCACAAGCTCTCTTTCTTTCCCAAAATATCTCAAAATATCTCTTTTTCTCTCTATATCTCTTTCTATTTCTCTACTTCTCATTATCCCCCACTCAACTTTCATAAATTCTAATTTTGGCCCAAATGTTACTAAACATTAATTCTAACCAATTAACACCCAAAACATAATTACACACATGGAAAGTAATAAGTAAAATATTAACATAATTAATATTTACCGACTGACTCGACTCAAAAACGGTAAAATTAGGGAAATGTAGCAAACATCACAATTAATCAGAAAAACACATTTACGGGCGTTACAACTTCAATCCTGCAAAAATCTCAAAGACATAGAACTTGCAAATAATGTTAGACATGTTGAGACTTTCTCCCAGCAACTGATATAATAAATCAAATCAATTATCACATTTTCTCCCCCTTTTTGTCATAACATCAAAAAGCATAAAAGATTCAGATGAAAAATAGACAATATGAGAGAAGAGAAGATTTCATTGATTCATCAAAAAGATATATCAGAAGATACAGAACATATGCAGGAAACAGATGCAAGAAACGAGAAACAACTAAGACCAAAAATGACTACGACTAGCCTAGCCTAGAGACTATCTTGGCTAGAAGGCCTTGAATCTCAGAAATGCTTTCTGATTGCTTCTTCATGAAGGAGCGAAACTCAGTGCGAGCATCTTCATGCTTATCCAAGCGAGAAGCTAGATCAGCTTGATTCTTTTGAAGAGCCTCCATAGTCTTCACCAGAAGAGAGGATTCACCAGAAGAAGCTTCACTGCCAATATTCAGTGGAATAGCATGCCCAACAGAAGCATCTAACGTGAGAACATCATCTTGATTTTCCTCAGCAGGAAGTTTCTCAGCAGGATGATTCTCATCAGCTTGTTTCTCAGCATCAGCTTCTACCATAGAAGCATCTTCAGAATAGTCTGGAGTAGGAAGATCAGAATCTCCATTCTCTAGAGCCTGAAGAATTGCAGCCAGACTCTTTGGAGGTGTAGGAGCAGCAACTTTTGAAGGGTAGACAACCTCAGGAATGACCATGTTTGGTGCCTTCTTAGAAGGATTCTCCCTTAGCCAGTTGAATAACCACTGGAAGTCTCCAGTCAGAACAGGAAATAGAGGCTTCCATACAACCAAGTCAAGACAAGGCGCTTGGTCAGACACATCTTCTGCAAGCTCATCAATAAATTCCTTTTCTTCAAGGCAATATCTGCACTTGACATGACTGACCCAGAATTCTTCATAGGATCTTAGAAATCCAAGATGACCAGGAGCTTCTGCTTCACATAAAACTTCCAGTTCTCCATACGGAATGGAATAGGTCTTCAGAGGACTATAACCAAATAGTGTTGAACAAGATGTGCTGAAGACATTTTAGGTTGTGAACTTGAATATGAAAGCATGAAGAGATTCTAAGATTCGGTTTAGAACTAGGGTTTATGCAACAAAGAGAAAGAGAGAAATGAACGAAAGAGTTAATGAATGAAGAGAGAGAGAATGTAAAGAGATGAATTGTTATGAAGATGAGTTTATATAGGGACGAATTTGAAATGAAATGCAATGTGTGTTTGAATGAATATGATTACAGAAAAACATAAATCAATTGCATTAAATGAGAAATGACGTTAGGAGAGATAATGTAATATTTGAAATGATTTGCACAGTTACCTAGGGCGGCATCTCCTCAACTGCACGCGTACTTGTCCAAATAGAGTGAACACGTGTTCAACATCTGGAAAGCTGGTGACAGATGTATTGCTTTAAAAGAACTTCTGAATCAACTTAGATAATGAAACGTTAGTAATAACAGAATCAGAACTTCTAATTGATCATCATCAGAACTTCTTATAAGAAGATAAAACAAGATCATTTCAGAACTAATCCATACGTCAGAACTTCTCATCTTCTCATTCTAGGCATAAGTCCATACTGATATTCTTCAGAATGAACTTAAACCTATCTTCAGCAAGGGGTTTTGTAAAGGTATCAGCCCATTGATGGTCTGTATCAACAAAGTTCAAAGATAGAACACCCTTCTGAACATAGTCCCTAATAAAATGATATTTGATCTCAATATGTTTAGCTTTGGAATGTAAGATAGGATTCTTAGACAAACATATAGCAGAAGTATTATCACAGAAGATAGGAATGTTACTCTCATATATCTAATAATCTTCTAGCTGACTCTTCATACAGAGCATCTGTGTACTACATCCAACAGCAACAACATATTCTGCTTCTGTTGTAGAGAGGGAAATGGTAGCTTGCTTCTTGCTGTACCAGGAGATCAAATGACTTCCAAGAAATTGACAACTTCCAGAAATACTCTTTCTTTCAATTCTATCTCCAGCGTAATCAGCATCACAATATCCTACTAAGTTGCACTCTTTAGATCTTCTGTAGACTAAACTAACATTAGTAGTACCTTTCAGATACCTCAGAATTCTCTTAACAGCTGTTAAGTGAGATTCTCTAGGATCTGATTGGAATCTTGCACACAGACAAACACTGAATAAAATGTCAGGTCTAGAAGCAGTAAGATATAGAAGATATCCAATCACACCTCTGTACAACTTCTGATCTACCTTCTTACTTACCTCATCCTTACCTAAGATACACGTTGGATGCATAGGAGTCTTTGCTTCTTTGCTTTCAGAAAGATTAAACTTCTTCAGAAGTTCTTTCACATACTTGGTTTGGTGAACATATGTTCCTTCTGATGTTTGATTGATCTAGATCCCAAGGAAATACTTGAGTCCTCCCATCATGCTCATTTCAAACTCATCCTGCATAGATTTAGCAAACTCCTTTCCAAGTGTAGCATTAGATGTTCCAAATGTAATATCATCAACATAAATTTGGCAAATTAAAAGATCATTCTTAAAGGTTTTACAAAAGAGGGTAGTATCCACTTTTCCTCTAGTGAAACCATTATCCAGAAGGAAAGAACTCAATCTTTCATACCTAGCTCTAGGAGCTTGCTTCAATCCGTATAATGATTTCTTTAGTTTGAAAACATGATTTGGAGACTTAGAGTCTTCAAAGCCAGGAGGTTGATGGACATAAACTTCTTCATCTATATAACCATTTAAGAAGGCACTCTTAACATCCATCTGATATAGAGTGATGTTATGTTGAGTGGCAAAAGAAATCAATAAGAGAATAGATTCTAACCTGGCCACTGATGCAAAGGTTTCTATATAGTCTATACCTTCTTGCTGACTATAACCCTGAGCAACCAGTCTGGCTTTGTTTCTTACAACTTCTCCCTTTTCGCTTAGCTTGTTTCTGAAGACCCACTTTGTACCAATGATGTTAAATCCTTTTGGTCTAGGAACAAGATCCCACACATCATTCCTTGTAAACTGATTTAGTTCTTCTTGCATGGCAATTATCCAGTCTGCATCTTCTAGAGCTTGATCAACAGAAGTTGGCTCAATCAAAGAGACAAGACCTAATTGACATTCTGCATTGTTCTTAAGGAATGCTCTTGTTCTGATAGGATCATCCTTCTTTCCAAGAATGACATCTTTTGAGTGACCAGATGTGAGTCTAGAAGATCTTCTAACTGTTGGCTCTTCAGAAATTCTGAGATTCTCTAAAGATGCAGCAACTTGATCTTCTGATCCTTTGCTTCTGAGATCTTCAGCTTCTGATACTTTGCTTCTTGGTTCTTCAGCTTCTGATATATCAATATCTAAATCTGCAAAATTCTCAAACTGCTTTGGCTTTTCAAGACCAAGCTTATCACCAAATCTGATATTGATTGATTCTTCAACAACCAATGTTTCAGTATTGTATACTCTGTAGCCTTTAGAGTGTTCAGAATATCCAAGAAGGAAACACTTCTGTGCCTTAGAATCAAACTTACCAAGATGATCTTTAGTTTTCAAAATGAAACAAACACATCCAAAAGGATGAAAATATGAAATGTTGGGCTTTCTGTTCTTCCACAATTCATAAGGAGTCTTATTAAGAATAGGTCTTATAGAGATTCTATTCTGAATATAGCATGCAGTGTTTATTGCTTCTGCCCAGAAATTCTTAGCCATATTGGTTTCGTTGATCATGGTTCTGGCCATTTCTTGTAGAGTCCTATTCTTTCGCTCTACAACTCCATTTTGCTGTGGAATTCTAGGGCAAGAGAAATCATGGGCAATACCATTTTCTTTGAAGAACTCCTCAAAGAATATGTTCTCAAATTCACCACCATGATCACTTCTGACCTTTATGATTTTGCACTCCTTCTCAGATTGAATCTGAGTGCAGAATTTAAAGAACACTGAATGAGACTCATCCTTGTGTTTTAAGAACTTTACCCATGTCCAGCGACTATAATCATATACGATGACTAATCCATATTTCTTCCCTCTGACAGATGCTGTTTTGACTGGGCTAAACAGATCAATGTGCAGAATTTCTAGCGGCTTAGAGGAAGAAACAACATTCTTAGACTTGAATGCAGGTTTGGAAAACTTCCCTTTCTGACATGCTTCGCAAAGAGCAACTGATTTATATTTCAGATTAGGGAGTCCTCTGACCAGATTTAGTTTGTTAATCTGAGAAATCTTTCTCAAACTAGCATGGGCTAATCTTCTGTGCCAGACCCATTGCTCTTCACTAACAGACATAAGACAAGTTACCTTCTGATTCTTAAGATCTTGAAGATCAATCTTGTAAATGTTGTTCTTTCTCTTGCCTGTAAATAGGATTGAGCCATCCTTCTGACTTACAGCCTTGCAAGACTTTTGATTGAAGATTATGTCATAACCAGTGTCACTTAATTGACTTATGGACAATAAGTTATGAGCTACCAGTACTTATGGTTCCTGAGCCAATAATTTTGCCCTTCTGATCTCCTCCAAACTTAACTTCTCCAGCAGATTTAAGCACCAGGTCTTGGAACATAGACCTTCTTCCCGTCATGTGTCGAGAGCACCCAGAGTCCAGGTACCATGACATGCTTTCCTTTGTCTTCTTTGCAGCCAAGGATATCTACAACGGGAATAATCTTTTCCTTAGGTACCCACATTTTTTTGGGTCCTTTCTTGTTATTTCTCCTCAAGTTCTGATTGAACTTGGGTTTAGCATTATAAACAATAGGAGGAACAACATGATAATCCTTATTCTGAGTTACATGATATTTTCTAGGTTGTGTCACATGCTTCTTAGTGTGTAATGTGAAAGCTTTTAGCATGTTATGTGAGCCTAATATCATGGGAGTGGCCATACTTGAACTGATCATACAATGGCTTGTATGTGATTTTCATATCATCTACAGGTTCAAGTTTGTATGGGGTATCACCCTCATAACCAATGCCAACTCTCTTGTTTCCAGAAACAACATATATCATAGAAGCAAGATGACTTCTTTCAATGCTTCTAGATAAGAACTTCCTAAAGCTCAAGTCATATTCTTTCAGAATATGGTTCAGGCTAGGAATGGACTTTTCTGAGACAGAAGGAGATCCAACATCTTTGGATAATTTTAAAACTTTTTCCTTCAATTCATAATTTTCCACTTCCAGCTTCTTAGTTTCAGATTCAAATAGCTTTTTCAGCTTTTTGTATTTGATACAAAGATGAGCCTTGAGTTCCAGAAGTTCTGTTAGACTGGAAACTAACTCTTCTCTAGATAGTTCAGAAAATACCTTTTCAGAATCTAATTCTGATGTAGATTCTGATCCATCATCAACTGTGGCCATCAGTGCAATGTTTTCCTGCTCGCCTTTAGAGTCTGATTCTGATTCTGATGAATCTGAATCATCCCAAGTTGCCATAAGACCTTTCTTCTTATGAAACGTCTTCTTGGGCTTCTCCTTCTGAAGCTTTGGACACTCATTCTTGTAATGACTTGGCTCATTGCACTCAAAGCAAGTGACCTTCTTCTTGTCATATCTTTTGCTTCTAGAAGATTCTCCTTTTTCAAGCTTCTTAGAACTTTTGAAGTTCTTGAACTTCCTATGCTTGCTCTCCCAGAGTTGGTTTACCCTTCTGGAGATCATGGACAGTTCATCTTCTTCTTCTGATTCTGATTCTTCAGAATCTTCTTCTTCAGCCTGAAAAGCGTTAGTGCATTTTTTATAATTAGATTTTAATGCAATAGACTTACCTTTCTTCTGAGGTTCATTAGCATCCAATTCTATTTCATGACTCCTCAGGGCACTGATCAGCTCTTCCAAAGAGACTTCATTCAGATCCTTTGCTATCTTGAATGCAGTCACCATTGGGCCCCATCTTCTGGGCAAGCTTCTGATGATCTTCTTGACATGATCAACTTTAGTATATCCCTTGTCAAGAACTCTCAATCCAGCAGTTAGCGTTTGAAATCTTGAGAACATTTTCTCAATGTTTTCATCATCCTCCATCTTGAAGGCTTCATATTTCTGGATCAAGGCAAGAGCTTTAGTCTCCTTGACTTGGGCATTTCCCTCATGAGTCATTTTCAATGATTCATATATATCATGGGCAGTTTCCCTGTTGGATATCTTCTCATATTCAGCGTGAGAGATAGCATTCAGCAAAACTGTCCTTGACTTGTGATGATTTTGAATTGCTTCTTTTGATCATCACTCATTTCTTGTCTTTTCAGCTGTACACCACTAGCTTTCACTGGAAGTTTGTAACCATCCACCAGAAGATCCCATAAGTCACCATCTAAACCAAGAAAGTAACTTTCAAGTTTATCTTTCCAATATTCAAAGTTTTCACCATCGAATACTGGTGGTCTTGTGTAACCATTGTTACCATTTCCATTGTATTGCTCAGCAGAGCCAGATGTAAATGTAGTTGTTGGAATTTCACCAGCCATCTAAACTTTGTGTTTTTCCCTTCCTGAATCTTTTCTAACACGGTTAAGTGCTTGCACCTTAGAACCGGCGCTCTGATGCCAATTTAAGGATAGAAAAACACTAAGTGTAGCAACCTGCCCTAAAAAATTAGCTTTTAGAGTCGCCACCTATTCTACCAAGGCGAATAGGAAACCTCGCGCAGTTAAGAGATCAGGGTAAGATACTATATTCAGGTCGAGGGAAGGTGTTAGGCACCCTCAACCCTTTCCTATGGTTTGCATTATAGGGTTAATATAAAGAAAGGTGACAGAAAGTTACAGGGTAAATGGCAAAAATTATTAAAATCAAAGGTTTATGATTAAAGAAAACATAATCGAGAAAAAAAGAGATTTATGGGGAAGGGGACTCGCCTTGTTACCAAGTGCCTACGTACCTCCTTATGGAGGATTAGAGTCTACGTAGTTCGGGGAAGGGTTGTACGCCTTAGGATTTGAATTTGATCTGATATGGTTGAAAGTTGCTTCAAAGGCTTTTGGAATAGCCCATGATAGTTTAGGAATTTGAAAAGGTTTTTGGGAAACGTCTTAGGCTTTGGGCGTACAACCCTGATTTTAATTTGTACCATTAACCGCAATGATCGATAGCTTCGATCACCATAGTTAAGAGATTAGTAGTTGTATCATTACCAATTCTAATTGATTGATTCAATTATCACTAATAACGAATAAATGTATTTTTTTAGGAATTTTTTATAATTTAGTTTGTATCATTATCCCTCGTAATCGGTTGATTCGATTAAAAAGAACAATGAATTGAAGGGAGAAAAATAAATAAGTTAATCATCGCAACTAATAAAATAGTTGAAACCATTTAACTAAATAAAAATTAATTACATTTTAATTAAATAAACATTTTAATTAAAATTATTATTGCCCATCGCGAATAATCGATTTAATCGGAACGAACAACAAATTGGATTTTTAATATCAATATCATATATTAAATTATTTATAAAAAATTATTATTATTATTATTATATTAATAACTATATTAAAAAGATTTAATTAAAACAAATAAATAAATTAAAATTATTTTTAGTTTATTAGGATTAGGATTCAGTATGGTTGCGTTGAAGGTTCATAATATAGAGACTAATTCTGGGGCCTCGGATCTGGGTTGGTGGTGAATTCTATGGTGGGATCTGAGGGTATATGGTAGGCTAACCAAACACACGTGCACTGAATCAAGAAACAAGTATCTCAGAAAAAAATAATGTTGGAGGGAGGGCTCGAACCTGTGACCCTCCACTCTCATATGTGCTTCCTTACCAACCCAACCAAATGCTTGTTTTGTTCAAACCACGCGCCTAATAGAATAAATAATAGACATAAACGAGGACAAGACAATGCGCGCGAATTTTTAAATGGACGAATCAGATGGGGCCAGCTCATCATCGTCCCCAACATACCTGCAATTCTCTGCAAAATTAGCTACGAATCTGCTAGGGATTCGTTCGTAGCAAATGTACCTGGACAATAACGAATAGCATATACCTAAAAATAAATATTTCGCACCCTTTCAAAACGTTTCGTCTAGACCATACGAACTCAAACACACATTCGATTTGACCTAATTTTTGCCCTAAAAGAAAACCCCAATCTAAAACTCATAAAACCTAAAACGATCAACAATGGTGGATCATGCCACGAATGCCCAGAAATTCAATTAAAGGTCAAGAAACATTCAGAGCAATCACACAAGTCATAACACGCAAACAATTTAACATGAAGATGCATAAATCATGCCAATCGACCCAAAGTTTAGAACAACCTACCTCGGCTTATAGGAGATTATTCTGGGGGTGCTGATGCTATGCAAGTGTCCAATCACCTTCAGAAACCTTTGAGAAACCTTTTGCAATCTTCAAAAGCTCTTAAGAGTTCTTAATTCCCCAAAACCGAATCTTGATTTGGAGTGAATTTTTTTGGTCGTGAATAGGGTTCTCTCTGCAGAATCTTCAACCCCTAATGCATTGGCCTATACTCTCTACTTATAGAGGAATCATTTAGGTCAAAACAATAGTCCAAATACCCCTTAAATCCAATCTTGCCAAATTTTGGAAATTTGATTTTATTCTTGAATGGAAACTTGCTATTTTTGTCCAATTTTGTATTAATCTTTCCCAATCAATTTATCACGAAAATTATATTGAATTTTGTCATTAATGATGATTGGAATTGATCAATATGCACCCTCTAACATAATATTTGATTTTTCCCTTAATTAAACCATTTTAAATCATTTTTAATTGAAATAAAATTATATGAAATTAAATAAAAGGTTTAAAACTCGTGGCATATGGTTTGGATAACTTGTGGACCAAGTTAAGTCATAAAATATAGGCCCATTTTCAAGAAATCCAATTTGGACCTCCTTTATTTCACATTTTATCCTCCAAAATTACCCAACTTTGACCAAGCATATCTCACTCAATTTTTAAGCTATGAAGGAGTTCTAGGACTTTTTGGAAACCTCAAGAGGTCCTCTATAAGCCACTTTGGAACATATTTTTCATTTGGAGCTTTTATCTTGATCATATCCTCTTTGACAAAAACTGCTTTTGAATGATGTTTGAAAAGGACCTGTAATCTTTTGTATCATATCTCCCAAATGAAGCATTTCTAGCCTTGGCTTGTGAGAGAAAAATTTGTAGAGAATCCAATTTCCTTCCAAATAGGCTTTGAGTGGGGAATTTTTGATGTTCCATGTGAAATTTATGGCCAGTCAAAATTGAGTTGACTTTCTCCTAAAGAAACCCTAATTTGAACCTTTTTGCATTTGTTCATTTCTGAGTTTCTATTGACAAATCATGATCAATCCTTGATCAAATTATGGATATATACTCCTATAATTGATGTTTGACCAAAGATCAGAGGTTTGGAACATGCTTTGATTATGGTTGACTTTTAGGTCAAACCAGTTGACTGTGGATCATCTGAGCTGTTGAACAAGTAAACTTTGGATTTGGACCTTGACTTTTGACATAGAGATATCTTGGATCATAATGGGTCATGGAGAACTTCATTAGAGACCTTGTTTTGCTAATTCCTTCAGGAGAGTACCAAACCCTAGCTTTAGGAGACTCTTGCTCAAGAGAATGATTGGATGAATCTCTTGAACTTTGTATCATTGTGAATGGAATATGGGAGGCAAATTTTGGGGTATGACACTTAGAAAGGGGGGTTTGAATAAGTGTGACTTTAAAAACTCTTAAGATAAAAACAATTGCACAATGATTTTTATCCTGGTTCGTTGTTAACGAAACTACTCCAGTCCACCCCCTTAGAGTGATTTACCTCACCTGAGGATTTAATCCACTAATCAATCTTGATTACAATGGTTTTCCACTTAGATACCCTCTAAGTCTTCTAGAGTATTCTGATCACAACTTGATCACTCTAGGAAATCAATGCTTAGATACCCTCTAAGACTTCTAGAGAATACGATCACAACTTGATCTTCTCTAGTTCCTTTACAAATGAATGTAAAACAAATGTTACAAGAGTATTACAATGCTTCTTAATAAGCAATAATCACAACTGTGATATTTCTCTTAAGTTCTAAGCTTAATCTCACTAAGATATTACAATGAAGTGAGTTTGAAGATGAAGTTTGATAGCTTTTGATTTCAGCAGAGTTTCAGCAAGATTGAAAAGATGTTTGTGAATTGGTAACCTTGCTTCTGATCAGAACTTCACTATTTATAGGTGTTTTGAGAAGATGACCGTTGGGAGCTGTGGACCTCCGATTTTTTTAATCCCGGGCCATACCTCTGTTCTGTAGAGATACGTGAACTGACTCTTTTTTATCGCTTAATGCTTTCGCATTTTTTTTGAAAATTCACAGAGTCGCCACCGACCTTTTATTTTATCCAATTAAGGAAAGGTTTATAAAAGAAACAGAAAAAAGACCTTTAAGAAATTCTGGGTAAGGGGGTAGGTTATACAAAGGGAAGGTGTTAGCACCCTTTGTATCCATGGTTATCCATGGGCTCTTAAGTTTGCTTAGCTCACTTGTTTTTCGATCACTTTTCAATTGCTCTGAAATTGCTCATATGTGGTTTCAAATACTTTTGTAAATTGAATTTTGTAATGATCCGTGTGTGGATGTATACAAAATGCTTGTTTATCTTTCGAAAGATATTTTGAAAAGAACGTTAACTTTGTAATAACCCGTGTTTGGATGTATACAAAGTATTGTCTTTTTGTAAAGTTTTGTTTTGAAAAACAACAGTGTATGAGAATTTTGTTTGTTTTGATTTGAGCAAGCAAACTAGGAGGTCTACCTTGAGTTGTAAGGTCTTTATCCTATTTCCTTTAAAAATCTATCCTTTCACCGGATATAAACGCAAGGTTCGATTTTGTACTCAAAATAGTAGAATTTTGACTTTGATTTTGAAAAGAATGAGAAGGGATTACCTTAAGAGGTGCAAGTGTGATTGTGTTTGTATTCAGATATTTATCTTTGAAGTTAGTGATCTAACGGTTCAATTTTATCTTTGACATACACGCAGTTTATATTTGCTGGAAATTAAAGTGCGGAAATGTAAAGTGCGGAAAGTAAATCTACGCTATTACATCGATTGTGCGGGAAATGTAAACTAGCCTATTTACATGAATTTGACATCCTATACATTTATCTAGGAATTTAAATTGCAAGAAAAATAAAAGGCATGTTTTTGGATTTTTTTTATGATTGATTTTAATTATAATTAATGCATAATTAATTAAATTAAAATGAAGAAAAAGATGAAAATAGATTTAAACCTAGAAATTAAGTTTAAAATATGTACAAAATATTTGTCAATTAATTTTAAAACAAAACTAATTTTTTTGGAATTTTTGGAAATTGATTTGAAATTGATTTAAGTTAATTAAAACATAATTATGCAAATAATTATACAAATAATTAAAACTTAGAGAGAAAATTATTCAAAATATGTACAAAATTAGTTTATAATATATAAACAATATTTAACACAAAGAACAATTTTTTTTATGATTTTTTGATTGGTTAGAATAATTAAAAAGCAAATATATAAATATATACTAATTAATTATGCAAAATATTGAAATTTTGAGGAAAAATAAAATATTTTTATTTCAGAAAATAATATATTATTTTAGAAGTCTAAAAATATTTTTTGTGTATTTTTTGGATTTTTAAAACTATTTTTAATTAATTTAACAAAGAAATTAAAATAAAATAGAAAATAAAAAGGATACTGATCCTGTGTGGAAATCAATGAAGGAGTATGGTGTGGTGAGAGATCTGGCACGTTGGATCTGATTGGAAGTGAATCAGAGGGTTCAGATTTTGAGGAGCATGACAAAAGCATGGACAGCGCAACACAGGATCCAAGAATTTGAATAAAAGCTGGCGCGCGCATTCTGGCCAACCAGAGCCTGCCACGCCTTCATCTTCTTCCTCTCTCCGTTGCTATAGGCTCTGCAACTGTAGGTAAAGCCTTTAGTGACGGTTTTCGTCCGTAGCTACAAGACCTGCACATGTCAAAATTTCATACAAGCAATATAAATTACTTAGGAGACCATGGTTAAGCTTAAAATCGTCCCCTGAGTTCAAATATGTCATTGGTTTCTTCTAATTTTGCCTAAATCAGAGGATCCCAAATTTTAGCTTAAGAACCCTAAAATGGTATCTTCGTGTGTAAGCATCTAAAACTCAATTAAAGCTCCAGAAATGATCTACACACCACACCAAGTTCAAATATATGTCTACATCGTGCTAGATATGCTTGGGTTATGAGACACAAGTCAGTTTTAGTTTGGATGAATCGAGACCTGTAGCGTTTGATTCAAGGAGTTTCAGAGCTTGCAAATGATCTGGATATGTTCAGTGAAGTTCAAGGAACGTGTTTGAGTGTTTAGTTTGAATGGAAAGTGACTTAAATTTGGAATTCGAATTTCAAAATTCTTTGAATATTTTAAGAGATTACAAGTGTGTTACAAGCAAGAGTTTTGCTCTCAATTTCTTGGTCCTTCTATTACTGAAGTGCTATAGCCTATTTATAAGCATTAGAGTGCTTAGAAACTAAGCCAAAAGCATTGATGAGTTTTTTTGGAATCTTGACTTTTTCAACATTAGTAGCTTTGCCTTTAAGCCACCATGGCTTGATTTTCTTCTTCTCCTCTGCTGTACTTTGCTTTGGGACAGAGTTGAATAAGTCATGCTTGGAATACAAGCTATTCTTTATCCATTTCTTTTTCTTTTTAATTTAATCTTAAAATAAGATAAAATTATGCCAAAAATGGATAAAAAATGGTGTGGGCTTAGCCTTGGTCGTGGGAGGCCCATATCATCATGGAAATGATGTTTGAATGCTGAAAACTTGGCCCCATTTGGAAAAAATACATTTTTGAGCAATGTTGATTTCATGTATTTTCCCAAAATTTAGCCAACTTTAACAAGGTGTAAATCCTTCAATTTTTGTCATATGAAGGAGATCTTGCACTTTTTGGAGACCTCAAAGAGTCCTCTAACCAATGCCTTTGGTCTCATGTTAAAATGATTTTTGAAGCTCCTTGTGTGTCCTTTTGAAAAAAGTGTCTTTTTGTTGACTTTGAAAATGACCTGTAATGTCTTTGATCATATTTTTCAAATGGTGAATCCAATGACCATGGGATCAATGGCATTTGAAAGATAATTGAATTTCCTTCAAAACAAGCTTTGGTTTGAATTTTTTGGATGAAGGATGAGAGAGTTATGATCAGTCAAAGTTGAGTTGACTTTTCAGGCAAAAACCCTAATTTTGAATCTTAGGGTTTTGTTGATTTTTGATCTTTCCTTGATGAATTATGATCATCCAATGATAAAATGATGAATCCTTTGACAAAATATGGACTTTGACAAAAAAATTTCATTTTTGACTGTCTGTTGACTTTTTTGGTCAAACGGGTCGTCTGTTGACTGTTTGAGCTGCTGACGGTGCGTCTGAATGAATTGAAGTTTGAAAATTTGTATGATGGTACTTTGAGATATATGGATGTGTATGAAATCCATTTGAGCTCTCAAAAACTTGTTGCTCCTGTAAAAACAAGAAAAACCCTGATTAGGGACTGTTTGTGTAGGAGACAGTTAAGCGTACCTGATTTTTGTGCAGTGTTGAGTCTCTGCTAATCGCGTGATATTCAGAAGACTTCTAGAACAAAAATCTTGGAATTTTGAATTGTGAAAGATTGATTTGATTGATGGTACAAAACACTGAGAATTGTACTGCCAGCAGTTTGGCTGTCAACTGACTGTTCAGGTATTGACGTAGCAGTTAGAGTGAAAAATCAACAGTCAAAGTTAATTTTTTTTGTTATTTTTGTTTTTGTTTTATGTGAAAAATGAAAGTTTACTTACATGACTTGTTAAAAAAACACAGACATAATAAATAACTAATATTTACGGTATGTGGGCAAAATTACCGATAATAACCCTGAAAATCATTTAATGCACAGAAATAGGAATATTTGACTGGCAGAAAACGCACAAAATATTATCTTAGTAATTAAGCAATATTATGACAAATAGTAAAACATTTAATACTGACAGTACAAATATCACATACTATATTGAACAGTACGACGAATAAACGGTACATTTAAGAAATAAGAAATACGGCAAATTTTAAGAATGACGATTGATAACCCATGCTATGAACAATAACATGTAGATGATTGGGAGTGCAACCATTGCAGGTCCACACTCTTCAGGACTATGCAGGCAGAAGAAAGTCATGATCACCGTAGCAATGGTGATGACTGTAAGAAAACACGTCTCTATCCACTTTGCCATTCTTGTCAGGGAAGAAGAGAAAATAGATATGAGGTAGGAATTTGAGAGATGAATTAGAATTTGATGTGAGATTTTTATGAGAAAATGAGAGGTATTTATAGAATGGAAAGAAGGATAGAGACGTTGGGGAATAATGTGATTCCGTACAAAAGGAAAATTTGAGTGGAAGTAAGATTTGAAAGAAAGTGGATGATAGTGTTGGGAAAAAGAGAGATTTGATTTTTGAAAAAGAGATTTGAAAAGATTTTTGAAAATAATGGAATATAGTACAAAAATTAGTGGGAAACAAAAGATAATAATAATCTACTTGTTACCAGTACAGTCTGAGTTTCCTGATTCTGCGCCTGCAAGAAAGATTTAACTCTGTACCAATTGTGTTAGTACTATTTATCTGTAAATAAATAAATAGCATGTGTGAAATAATAAACAGTATTTGGCGTTTGCGTAAGAATAAATTCAACTGCAAGCCAAATTACTGTATAAGAAAAATTCTAAAAACTAAGTGTTTCATATGTCAGGATATTTGTTGGAATAATCCATAATTATATGAGACTCTTAATTTTCAGATTGGAGTTTTCTTGAAAAAAGATGTGGGCAAATTTTGGGGTATAACAGTTGCCCCTATTCAATCTTCTTAAACCTGAAGAGATTGTCTGAAATCTGAAGGTAGAAGATGATTGAATATTTAGATGCCCTGAAAATTTGCACTTACCTTGATCAGAAGAGATGTTGGAAGTTGCATTTGAATGTCGTCTGTGAAATGTTGTTGGCAGATTGGAACATTACCTGAGATGGGCTTTCAGATGCCACCTGGTAAATGGGTTGAGGGTTTGTTCATCAGAATGAATCCATTATATCTTGATGAAGGATTTGAAAGTCTTTGTGTTGACTGTTTCGGAACCGTCCAAGGTTACCGCTTTAAGTCTTGGAGGATAATCGTTACGGAACTTGTCCAAAGTTTTTTCGCTTTAGATTTTGAAAGTTGATCATTGTGGAACCGTCTGAGGTATCAGCTTTAGATCTTTGATATTAGATCATTCTTGAACCGTCTGAGGTATTGCTTTGGATCTGCAATGTTAGATCGTTTTGGAACCGTCTGAGGTATCGCTTTAGATCTGCAATGTTAGATTGTTTTGGAACCGTCTGAGGTATCGCTTTAGATCTTTGATGCTAGATCGTTCTGGAACCGTCTGAGGTATCGCTTTGGATCTGTGATGCTAGATCGTTCTGGAACCGGCTGAGGTATCAACTTTAGATCTGTGATGCTAGATCGTTTTGGAACCGTCTGAGGTATCAACTTTAGATCTGTGATGCTAGATCGTTTTGGAACCGTCTGAGGTATCGCTTTAGATCTGTGATGCTAGATCGTTTTGGAACCGTCTGAGGTATCACTTTGATCTGCAATGTCTGTTTTTGAGTTGGTAAATGATCAGAATGAATCTTCGGCTTGATTATATCTGAGAGAACTGTTCATGGAATTCAGGTGAACACTGCATGTGATTGAGAACATCTTTGTTGAAGATATCTGTCTACCTGAAAAATCAAGTTAGTGATATGCAATGTTTATGATGCATGTAAATGTGAGATATTCCCGGAGAAATATGCATGTTATGTTGTGTATGAATATGCGTATGAATATGCGCATGATGCATGATGTATGAATGTGAATATGAATGTGTGATGTATGAATATGTGAATGTATGAATGTGAGATGTATGAATATGATGTATGAATATGAATGTGTGTGTCAAGCTTCTAGTTGGAAAAATAAATTCCCACTAGTCATCTGGACATGAATGTATTGTGATCATTGATGATCTTTTGTCTTGTTTGAGTACCCTTGGCTGGGGAAATTCTTTGAGAATCCTGGTATTCTGTTGAAGGATCTTTGAATATCTCTTGAGAATGAAAGGTAGCTGGAAGCTCTGATGCCCTTTCAAATGGGAATGAGGAAGATGCATAATCCTCCGATGCACTATCTGACCAAGTCCGGGTGCGGGGATCACACCTTTTGAAGATAGTAATCTGGAACAACCCTGCTGGGGAATAAGACTTCTTTTGAAGAGAAAATCTTTTTGAGGAATTTGCTGAGAAAGGCGCTCCTCTTGGGGATTTTCTTCTGATGGAATGATGTCCAGATAATTAGGACATTTCCTGAATGCTATTCCTGTTTTTCCTGGTAAACATCAATCATATTCAAATGCACATGTTCATTCAAAATCATCATTGGGACGCTTACGTATTTAAACAGAAAAAGTGAAAATAGTGATTTTTGAGCCTAAGCTGCATTGATTTTTGAAAAAGAGCCATGATAGGCTGGTTAGCACAGGGAGACAGCAATCCTAGAAGTAGGAAATTGTCAGAAAGTTTTGGAAAATATTTATAGAGATAAATAGCTATGTGAAAACGATCCAGTCAAGTTTCAACTCTGCTATTGCCAATCTGTCTTCGAGCATCTCATCCCTCACTTGTTGGAAGAAAGTGATTGGACTGATCGGTGTCTTTGAGGTGTTGAATCTTGATGGTGAGTAGGCAGCTGAACGGAACACAGTTGTATGCTTCATTCCCTAACTTTTGCCTAGGCCGCCCTTTCAGGTTTTCAGCCTACCGGGATAGTATTTGTTTAGTCTCTAATTTTTGCCTGGACCGCCCTTTCGGGTTTTCAATCCACCGAGATGCTCATTTTTTGCCTAAGTTGCCCTTTCAGGTTTTCAACTTAGCGAGCTGTTTTTTTTTATTTTTTTTAAGCGAAGTATTTTTTGACTATGTCAGCATTCACAGGGTGTGGGAAATCCTCGCCATCCATGGTGGTAAGCAACATGGCGCCGCCGGAGAATATTTTCTTGATTATGAATGGTCCCTCGTAGGTGGGAGTCCATTTGCCTCTGGGATCACCTTGTGGTAAGATGATGCGTTTGACAACCAAGCCACCAGTTTGGTATGCTTGACTTTTGACTTTTTTGTTGAAGGCTTTGATCATACGCTTTTGGTATAGCTGACCATGACAAATGGCTGCGAGCCTTTTCTCATCAATCAAGTTTATCTGGTCCAACCGTGTTTGAATCCAATCGTCTTCGTCTAGATTGGCTTCTTTCATAATCCTTAGGGAAGGAATCTGAATTTCAATTAGAAGAACTGCCTCCATACCATAGACTAAGGAGAATGGAGTTGCCCCTGTTGAAGTACGCGCAGATGTGCGATAACCATGAAGAGCAAAAGGCAACATCTCATGCCAGTCTTTGTAGGTTACTGTCATTTTTTGTATGATTTTCTTGATGTTCTTGTTGGCAGCTTCCACCGCGCCGTTCATCTTTGGTCGATATGGAGAGGAATTATGATGTTTGATCTTGAACTGTGTGCAAAGTTCAGTAATTATTTTGTTGTTTAGATTCGTGCCATTGTCCGTGATAATCCGTTCAGGGATGCCGTACCGACAAATGAGATTGTATTTGATGAACCGGGCCACCACATTCTTGGTAACAGAAGCAAATGAAGCTGCTTCTACCCACTTTGTGAAGTAGTCAATAGCGACCAGGATAAAGCGATGTCCGTTGGAGGCAGTAGGTTTGATTTCTCCAATCATATCAATACCCCACATTGCAAAAGGCCAAGGAGCCGTCAGGACGCTTAATGAAACTGGAGGTACATGTACTTTGTCAGCGTATATCTGGCATTTGTGACATGTTCGGGAGTGATGATGGCAGTCTGTTTCCATGGTAGACCAGTAATAACCTGCTCTCAGGATCTTTTTAGCCATTGTATGTCCACTGGAATGAGTACCGAAGGCACCATTGTGTATTTCTTCCATGATCTGTTCTGCTTCCTTCTTGTTTACACAGCGAAGTAAAGTCGAGTCATGGTTGCGTTTGTATAGGGTTCCATTGCTTAGAAAGAATTTGGCAGCAAATCTCCTTAGAAACTTTCTGTCGTTAATGGATGCCCCTTCAGGGTACTCCTGAGCTTCGAGATATCTTTTTACTTCATGGAACCATGGTTTTTCCTCGGTGTTGGATTTTGCAATCATGTCATCGACATACACCTCTATTTCTTGATGAATCATATCATGAAATAGCGCTACCATTGCACGTTGATAGGTTGCTCCTGCGTTTTTCAGACCAAAGGGCATTACTTTGTAACAAAAGGTTCCCCAGGGTGTTGTGAAGGTTGTTTTTTCCATGTCTTCGGGTGCCATCTTGATTTGATTGTACCCTGAGAATCCGTCCATAAAGGAGAATACCTTGCATTGTGCGGTATTGTCAACCAGTACATCGATGTGTGGTAAAGGGAAATCATCTTTGGGGCTTGCCCGGTTCAGATCTCTGTAGTCCACGCACATTCTGACTTTCCCGTCTTTTTTAGGTACAGGGACGATGTTAGCTATCCAAGGAGGATAACTTACAACTTTTAGGAATCCGGCATTGAACTGTTTTTCAACCTCGTCTTTGATCTTTTTTGACATATCAGGCCTACTCCTTCGTAGTTTCTGTTTGACTGGAGTGCTACCTTCTTTGATTGGCAGGCGATGAACTACAATGTCCGTGTCAAGGCCTGGCATATCCTCATAGGACCAGGCGAATATCTCGACGTAGTCTCGCAGCATTTGAATCAGTCTTTGCTTGATGCTGTGTTCTAAATCAGCCCCTATTTTGACTTCTTTCTTTTCTTCGTTGCTGCCCAAGTTGATGACCTCAATTGGCTCCTCGTGAGGCTGTATGGCCTTGTTTTCTTGTTCTAGCAGCCTTGCCAGTTCTCTTGGCACTTCACAATCTTCCTCACTTTCGTCCTCAGTTTGGTAGATCGGATTTTCAAAGTCATGACGGGCAATAGCAGAATCGTTGTTGACTGGATCCAGAGTGTATGTGAATCTGCATGTTAATTATGTGAGTATGTGTGAAGAAAAAAAACATAGCTATTAGAAAGCGAAGAAAGAAGGAAAAAGGATCACAAAATTTAAATATGCAAGCGTCCCATGATTTTATTGAATGCACATGATCATGATATGATAAGCCCTTATAGAAGGACCGGTGTGCTAAGGCACACGTCTTTCAAGCTCATGGTTCGATTGTTCAGGAACCACTTTTATCTTTGCACAATATACACAAAGAAAACAGGAAATGGCATTTACTCCTGGTCAAAGGAGATCACATCCTCAGCTTTCCAGTTGTTCAATCCACTGTTGCGAGCAGGGGGTACCCAGCTGTTCCAGTTGCAGTTGTCTTTTTCATCTTCCACAACATTGATTTCATTAGTGGGAAAATGAGTCGGTGATCCTTCGGGATAAGGGATATACTCTGCTGGATACGAGAGCCCAGGCTGAGATATCTCTGTTGGTTGAGCGAGATGCTCGATAAGGCCGTCCCATGCAGTCGGGATGATGTTTTGAATAGAGACTTGTGCATCCTGATAAGGAGTGTATGCTGACAGAAAGCAACCCTCGTTATTTGGTATTTCCCTGGCTTTTTCAAGAGCGAAATTGTCATCGTACTGTTCATCCCATCCAGTTGGGACAATGTCCTTCATAGCAATTTGTGAGCTTGGAGGAGCGGAGTATTTCACCATATAGTCATATTTGCCGCTGGGTTCTCCTAGCGTGTCCCATACTTCTTTGGGTGGATTTTGATATTGCTCAGTGACGGGACTTGTGAAACTTTCGTCATTTCCAATTTGATCACCCCATCCAGTCGGGGTAATGCCTTCCAAAGCAATATAAGAATTCTGAGGTGTGGCATACTGATAATTATACCCGCCGTTTGGTTCTCCCACAGCATCCCACATTCCCATGGAAATAGGTGGAATTTCATCTGGATATGGCTGAATGATATGGTTCAAGAACCCTCCTTCATCTTCAATAGCGTTTACTTCTTGGCTGACGAAGTGTGACATTAATCCTTCAGAACGAGGACTTTGATCATTCTTTTGATTTTTGCTATCATAGCCCAGGCCTAGCTTGTCAGACTTGTAGGGTATATCGGGAAGCTGTCCCCATACTGTGCAATCACCCTGTTCAATCATGGCTTTGGCATCTTTGAGAGAAGCCATAGCTGTAGTTGGAGTAGCAGGAATATGCTTGGTGGTAGAGACATCTGGAGAGACCACCTCAAATGATTGGCATGGAGTTTCGATGAATTCGTCCTCCAACTCGACATATTTGGAATTGCTTAGGTGACTAACCACATATTCCTCTTCGCCATAGACTGTGACAATCTTTCCTTTTACTGGATATTTTAACTTCTGATGCAGGGTAGAAGTTACAGCGTTTGCCCCATGTATCCAAGGGCGTCCAAGTAAACAGGAGTATGCTGGGTGAATTTCCATTACGTAAAAGATAGAATCAAAGATCTGAGAACCCACTCTGATTGAGAGATTCACTTTTCCGTATACCGTTCTGGTTGATCCGTCAAAGGCTCTTACCACAACATCACTTGGTTGTAACTCAATTCCTTCGAAGTCAAGCTTTTCTAGTACTGTTTTCGGTAACACGTTCAGAGAAGAACCGTTATCTACTAGCACATGAGATAGAGTGGTGCCATTACATTCAATGGAGATATGTAGGGCTTTGTTGTGATTTTTTCCAGCAGGGGTTAGATCCACATCGGAGAAACCGAGACCATTGCTCACGGTTAGATTGGCAACACAATTCTCAAATTGGTCGACTGAGATCTCTTGAGGCACATGCGCAGCTTTCAGGAACTTCATCAGAGCTTTGGCATGAGCTTCTGAATATTTTAGCAGAGATAGCATTGAGATTTTTGAAGCAGTGTGCCCCAGTTGCTCAACAATATTGTAATCACTCTTGCAGATGATTTTCAATATTTCCTCCATTTCTTGCTTTGATGGATCCTCAGCAGTGATCTCCACCGGGGTTTGAACTTGTTCAACTTGTGGCTCTTTGCCTCGAGCGTTGACATTTTGATTAGGAACTGGGACTCGGACTGGACCAGCAGCAACATTTGGAGAAATTTCTGGTGAAAAGATTCTTCCACTTCTCGTGATCTTGCTGGTACCCACAATATTACTCACAGTTGGAGTAGTTAACTTTGCGGTCTCTTCAGTCGAGGTACCCTGCTTAACTCCATGAATGTAAACATTAGTGTCATATCCCCATGGGACAGCTTTGTCTGAGGAGTATGGAAATGGAGTTGGACTAGCAATGACTACTGATGCCACTTTGAGTGTAGCAGAAATTTTGAATGGAGCCTTGGCAGAGATTTTGAATGGTAAGCTGGATATCACTGAGACATCCTCTATTCTCATCCCGTTTGTAAAGACTTCGCACAGCACGTCCATAGAAGGGAGCCTCTCAAACATAATGATAAGGCGATCCATCCATTTTTGAATTCCCATCCTCAGATTTTCACAACCATTGGGCAGGCAGGAGCAGTAAAAGCAGTCGGGGTCACATCCTGGGAAGTAACCAGCTCGGATTAGCTTTCCTTTGACTTCGCAGAGTGGAGTTGATAATTCGTTCACATCATAGATGTAAACAGTGTCCAGGATAGCGTTGACAGTTTTGTCATGCTTTGGCATAGGTGCTGTGATGATATTTGGAGTTTCTGGAGGATCGAACTCAATTTCACCAGCATCTATCATATCTTGTATTTTATTTTTCAGGGCCCAGCAGTGATCTGCGTCATGTCCTGGACAGTTTGAGTGATAGGCACATGTCGCATCAGGGCGATAATTCGGAGAGGAAGTGTTGACATTCTTTGGAGGACCTCTTAAGGTGATCAGATCTGCTTTTAGCAAGTGATGCAATGCCTGAGAGATTGGCATGTTGATTCTAGTGAAATTTCTTCTTGGTGCATCTGGTCGATGCGTATATTTTGGCTGTTGATCTTTTTGAGGTGCAGATGCGGAGATCAGAACTGCCCCTACAGATTGATGCTGCTCACTTTTGCGACTTTTCTGAATTTGTGTTGCATTGACCTCATTTCTCCCGCTGATGGGCCTTTTTGTAGTACCAGAGGTGGATCCTATCTGAATTTTTCCATTTTGAATGCCACTTTCGACACGTTCTCCGGTCAATATCAGGTCAGTGAAACCTGATGATGAGCTTCCCAGCAAATGGCTATAGAAAGGGCCAGTTAAAGTGCCCATGAACATGTCGACTAGTTCGCGATCAGATAAGGGTGGTTGAACCCTTCCAGCCATATCTCTCCACTTTTGTGCATATCCTTTGAAACTTTCTTTTGGTCCCATAGACATGCCCCTCAGTTGAGTACGGGTTGGTGCAAGATCAGCATTGTATTGGTACTGTTTGTAAAAAGCAGCAGCTAATTCTTCCCAAGTATGAACCTTGGTATTTTCCAGCTGGTAGTACCACTCGAGTTGTGTACCCGACAGACTTTCTTGGAAGAAGTGAATCCACAATTTGTTATCCGTTGTATGAGGTTGTATCTTCCTCACATAGGATCTCAGATGTAGTTTCGGGCAAGAAACTCCATCATATTTTGCAAAGACAGGAACTTTGAATTTTGGAGGGATAACAACATCCGAGATGAGCCCTAGATCATTGAAATCTAAGCCAGGTATTTTTTGTATCTCCATAGCTTTCATACGGTCTTCCAGCTGTTGGTATTTTTCATCATCCGGTTCGTCCCCAGAATGATCATTCTCTTCATTTGAAGAGAGAGAGGGTTTAGCAGAACCCTGGTTGCTTTGATTGTCTTCTTGTTCATCATCACCGACTGTTTCAGGGATCGGTGGCTTTGTGAACTTTTTGACTGGGATTTTGATCTTTCTTCTCAGGTGACTCACACCTACAGATCCTTTGGGCTTCTTTTTCTTCTTGATTATCAGGGCTTTTAGTTCTTGTTGCCCCTTTGCCAGTTCCAGAATTGCCACTTGAACTTGGGCATTCTGTGCTTCGAGATTCTTGATGCTTGTCTCGGATTCCATCTCTTCTGACTGAAATAAACAGCGAGGAGATGAGAAATCCGTCATGAGAACCTGTTATGAAATGTGTATGACTGGATGCCATGTGTATGCAATGTATGAAATGTATGTGCAATGTATATGAATGCAATGTATGAAATGTATATGCAATGCATGAAGTGAAATGTGTGTGCAATGTTTCAAGGATCTTAGAGTTTAGATTTGTTAAAGAAGAAACAAACGTTAGTCTGTTATACCCCAAAATTTGCCCACTTCTTTTTTCAGGAAAGTTTCAATATGAAAATTAAGAGTCTCATATAAACATGGATTTTTTCAAAATATCCTGACATTTCACAAATACTATTTATTTATTTTACAGATAAATAGTACTAACACAGTTCATGCAGGGTTAAATCTTTTTGCAGGCGCAAAAGCAGGAAACTCACACTGTACTGGTAACAATTGTTTTTGTTTTCCCACTAACTTTTGTGCTATATTCCATTATTTTCAAAATCTTTTCAAATCTATCCTTTCAAATTCAAATCTCAACTTTATTCTATCCATCTCTCTTTTCCCAACAATACCTTACACTTTCTTTCAAATCTCACTACCACTCAAATTTCCTTTTGTACGGAATCACATCATTCCCCAACGTCTCTATCCTTCTTTCCATTCTATAAATACTTCTCATTCTTCCATAAAATCTCACATCAAATTCTAATTCATTTCTCAAATTTCCACTTCATAATCCATTTTCTCTTCTTCCCTAACAAAAATGGCAAAATGGATAGAGACACTGTCTTCTTACAGTCATCACCATTGCTACGGTGATCATGACTTTCTTCTGCCTGCACAGTCCTGAGGAGTGTGGACCTGCAATGGTTATGCTCCCAATCATCTACATGCTATTGTTCATAGCATGGGTCATCAATCGTCATTCTTAAAATTTGCCGTATTTCTTATTTCTTAAACGTACCGTTTATTCGTCGTACTGTTCAATATAGTATGTAATATTTATACTGTCAGTATTAAATGTTGTACTAGTTGTCATAATATTGCTTAATTACTAAGATAATATTTTGTGTATTTTCTGCCAGTCAAATATTTCTATTTCTGTGCATTAAATAATTTTCAGGTTATTATCGGTAATTTTGCCCGCATACCGTAAATATCAGTTATTTATTATGTTTCTGTTTTCTAACAAGTCATGTAAATAAATTTTCATGCTTCACACCAAACAAAAACAAAAATAACAACAAAAAAAAAAAAAAAAGAAAATTAACTTTGACGGTTGATTTTTCACTTTAACTGCTGCTTCAGTACACGAACAGTCGGTTGACAGACAAACTGCAGACAGTACAATTCACAGTGATTTGTACAATCAATCAAATCAATCATTCACAATTCAAATTTCCAAGATTTTTGTGTTAGAAGTCTTCTGAATATCACATGATTAGCAGAAACTCAACACTGCACAAAAATCAGGTACGCTTAACTGCCTCCTATACAGACAGTCCCTAATCAGGGTTTTTCTTGTTTTAACAGGAGCAACAAGTTTTGAGAGCTCAAATGGATTTCATATACATCCATACATCTCAAAGTACCATCATACAAATTTTCAAACTTCAATTCACTCAGACGCACCGTCAGCAGCTCAAACAGTCAACAGACGACCCGTTTGACCAAAAAAGTCAACTGACAGTCAAAAATGAAATTTTTTGTCAAAGTCCATATTTTGTCAAAGGATTCAACATTTGATCATTGGATGATCACAATTCATCAAGGAAAGATCAAAAATCAACAAAACCCTAAGATTCAAAATTAGGGTTTTTGCCTGAAAAGTCAACTCAACTTTGACTGATCATAACTCTCTCATCCTTCATCCAAAAAATGTCAACCAAAGCTCATTTTGAAGGAAATTCAATTATCTTTCAAATGCAATTGATCCCATGGTCATAGCATTCACCATTTGAAAAATATGGCCAAAGACATTACAGGTCATTTTCAAAGTCAACAAAAAGACACTTTTTTCAAATGGACACACAAGGAGAACCAAAAATCATTTTGATATGAGACCAAAGACATTGGTTAGAGGACTCTTTGAGGTTTCCAAAAAGTGCAAGATCTCCTTCATATGACAAAAATTGAAGGATTTACACCTTGTTGAAGTTGGCTAAATTTTGGGAAAATGCATGAAATCAACATTGCTCAAAAATGTTTTTTTTCCAAATGAGTCCAAGTTTTTATGGTCCAAACATCTTTGCCATGTTACTATGGGCCTCCCACGACCAAGACAAAGCCCACATCTTTATTGGCCATTTTTTGCATAATTTTATCTTACTTTAAGATTAAAATTAAAAGGAAAATGCATGGATAATGGTTGCTTGGCCTCCAAGTATGACTCACTTCAAGGAATCTTCATTTTTTCTGCAAGAATTGAAGAGCAAGACAAGAGCATTGAATGGAGTCAAGCTTGGTCAACAATTCAAAGATTTTTAATATTTTAAAAATCAAACTTTCAACAAAGACAACAAAGCTTCTTAGCTTGAGTTCCAAGCAACTTTGGGCTATAAAAGAAGCATCATACTTCAGCAAAAGGGGGACACACGAAATAGGGCAAGAGTATAGCAAGAAATATCACAAAAATTCTCAAAATTTGCATATACTTTGTAATTTTCAAATTCAAATTTCCAATCAATATCAATACCAATAAACACTTCTAATCATCTCCTCAAACATTATAGAGTAAGATTGAGCTCTAAATATAGACATATGAGAGTCGTATAAAGCACTTAAAGCTCTTCATGTACATATGAGTTTTATTTTCGTTTTTGTATATGCAACTAATTTCACTGCAAACTAACCACCCTAACATCCTTATGGGGACCTATATGTGTGATCTGGGCCTTAGCATGAGTGTTCCAACGTGAGGATCAGGCTCCACCATTAAAACGAGTCCATGAGTGTTTAAGCTTCATCTTCTTCGTATCCATAGCTAGGAGCTTCAAACCTTAAAACAAATGACATATTTGGATTCAGGACACTCTAATTAGTGGATCTGGGTCACTTGTTTCTATTGCTAACTCGTATTTTTTGCAGGTTCATAGGTTGTTAAAAAACTGGAATTTTAACGTCCAAATAGGGGAGGTTAAAAACCCCCGCTATTTGAAGCTGAAAACCTCACTTCTGGAGGTTGAAGACGACCACGCGTCCAAGCGTGGTTCGTCTGACTTTTCAGCGCGCCAAGGTGGCCCTTCCCTCAAATCTTATTCGCTGGTCAATCCAGCGTGGGCCCCTGCAAAGACTTTGAATCCCCTTGGATTCAGTGTACACCATCATACCATGCACCTACAAATCTGTGCCCTTGGATCAATCTCAAAGCCAATCCAACGCCTCACACATGCAAGCTCACCATGCTCCTTCATTAATTGCCACACCAGATCAGTATCCTTATATTTTTAATTTTATTTTCTATTTTTATTTTAGTTTCTTTGATAAATTAATTAAAAATAGTTAAAAACTTCCAAAAATTCCACAAAAAATATTTTAAACTTCTAAAATAATATATTATTTTATGAAACAAAAATATTTTATTTTTCTTCAAAATTTCAATATTTTTCATAATTAATTAGTATGTATTTGTATATTTGCTTATTAATTATTTTAATTAGTCAAAAAATCATAAAAAAAATTGTTCTTTGTGTTAAATATTGTTTATATATCATAAACTAATTTTGTACATATTTAGGATAATTTTCTCTTTAAGTTTTAATTATTTGTGTAATTATTTGCATAATTATGTTTTGATTAACTTAAAATATCCAAAAACAAATTTCAAAAATTCCAAAAAAATTAGTTTTGTTCTAAAATCAATTAACAAACATTTTGTACATATTTTTAAACTTATTTGCTAGGTTTAATCATATTTCCATCTTTTCTTTATTTTAAATTAATTAATAATGCATTAATTATATTTAAAATAAATCACAAAAATACAAAAATATGCCTTTTATTTCTTGCAATTTAAAATTCCTAGATAAATGTATAGGATGTCAAATTCATGTAAATAGGCTAGTTTACATTTCCCGCACAATCGATGTAATAGCGTAGATTTACTTTCTGCACTTTACATTTCCGCATTTTAATTTCCAGCACCCATATAAACTGCGTGTATGTCAAAGATAAAACTGAACCGTCAGATCACTAACTTCAAAGATAAATATCTGAATTCAATCACAATCACATTTGCACCTCCTAGGGTAACCCCTTTTCACTCTTTTCAAAATCAAAGTTACATTTCTACTGTTTCGAGTACAAAATCGAACCTTTTGTTTATATCCGACGAATGGATAGATTTTTAAAGGGAACAAGGATAAAGACCTCCTAACTCAGGGTAGACCTCCTAGTTTGCTTGCTCAAAATCAAAACAAACAAAATTCTCATACACTGTTGTTTTTTTAAAACGAATTTTCCAAAAGACAATATTTTGTATACATCCAAACACGGATCATTACAAAATTAACGATCTTTTCAAAACATCTTTCGAAAGATAAACAAGCATTTGTATATATCCGCACAAGGATCATTACAAATTCTATTTGCAAAGGTATTTCAAAAACACAGGTAAAGCATTCCGAATCAATTGAAAAGTAAAGCAAATGAGCTAAGCAAACTAAAGAGCCCATGGATAACCATGGATACAAAGGGTGCTAACACCTTCCCTTTGTATAACCTACCCCCTTACCCAGAATCTCTCAAAGGTCTTTTTTCTGTTTCTTTTATAAACCTTTCCTTCATTGGATAAAATAAAAGGTCGGTGGCGACTCTGTAAACTTTTTCAAAAGTGACGCGAAAGCGTCCGATCGACAAAAAAGAGTCAGTTCACGTATCCCACCCACGGAGGGGTATGGCCCGAAAGGACGGTCCACAGAACTGGCGACTCTGCTGGGGAATACAAATTCAAAATGTTTTCAAAAGGGGTTACCTTTAGAGTATAGATCATTTCGATGTTTTCAATTGTTTGATCTGATTGCTTTACTTTTCACAGGTTTGCTTGGGTACTTTGCTTGTGTGAAAGATTCTAACCCGAATCTCGAGATACCTTAAGTATATGACAATAGACCAAGGAAACTGTACGGCATGTACCGATACGGTTGATCTGGTAGTCATCGTTAGTGTGATACTTTGGTTTATACTGATGTCCCTTGAAAGCGATCAAGGAGTATATTAGGCTTCCGAAGTGTCATTAACACTAATTTGTCTTAGAACCTTTTAGTTGAACTTGACTTGTGGCCTATTAAGTGGCTAGCTTTGAAATTGATCGAAGCTAGTTATCCTCGAGGAATATTCTTGATCGGCCGTCCGAGCGCCGTATTGAGATGTTGTCTCCAAGGATCATAGAACCCGAATACTATTCTAGGACAGGTTTTCAACCAACTCAACTTCAGAGGGGAGGGTATCACCTATCAACCTCATGCAAGCCTTTAAACCTAAGGCTATTGTTTGATTTGTTTTTGTGTGCCACATGTTTGCATCATAAACACATCATTTTTCACTACACATTTCAAGGATCAAAGAGTTTACTTTTGTTTTTGCAGGTAATGGCTCCCGCCACCAGAGATTACATCCGAATCAATATCTCAACGGTGCCATCTGAACTCAAAGTCTTGGTAGCAGAATTCCCCAGGAATGCTCAATTCACTGAAAAGCATGGTCACCTACTCCATTTGGTTACCTCAAAGTTTGAAGAAGACATGATACGGGTCCTGTTCCAGTTCTTCGACCCTGAACATCATTGCTTCACATTTCCTGATTACCAGTTGGTACCCACTTTGGAAGAATTCTCTGAATTAATTGGATTACCAATCCGAGATCAATTACCTTTCACTGGTTTAGAAAGAAAACCAAAACCTGAAGTCATTGCTGCTGCTTTACATCTGCAAAAGTCAGAAATCAAATCCAATTGGGAAACAAAGAGTGGAGTTGAGGGTTTGCTTGCCAAATTCTTACTGGAAAAGGCTCGACTACTGCTAGAAAACAAAAGTTATCCAGCTTTTGAAGAAGTTATGGCTCTTTTGATCTATGGGTTGGTTTTGTTCCCTAATTCCGACCAGTTCATAAGTGTACACATCATCAACCTTTTCCTAATTCGCAACCCGGTACCAACATTGCTGGGAGACATCCTACACTCTCTACACACTCGTACCACGAAGAAGCGAGGAACTCTCATGTGCTGTATACCACTGCTGGCTAGGTGGTTTACATGTCATCTTCCCCGATCAGTACTGAGAAATGAACAAAGAGCACAATGGTCTTACAGAATCATGTCTTTATCTCATTCAGATATCCGATGGAACAACTTCTTTCAAAGAGACATTACTATCATTGATCATTGTGGAGAATACCCTAATGTGCCACTCCTTGGCATTAAAGGAGGTATCACTTACAATCCCTCTCTAGCTCTACGCCAATTCGGATATGCAAGAAGCAACGGTCCTCATGACATGATTATCCGTGGCATTGTGTTTGATTACGAGAATGATTCTCACAGACACCGACGAAGATTCATACAGGCTTGGGACAGTGTCTATAGAATAGAAAGCAAAACTCTGGGGCAATGGAATTCTATTCCTATGGAACTTTACCTCAGATGGGTGCGTACTCATGCTCAAAAACTCATGATGCCCTATCCCGCTGTTCTACCTGTGACTATCGAATCAGAAGTCGAAGGTTACGAACCTCAAGTTATTCTACACCCGGATATGCCAACTGACTTGGAAGAGTTGCAAAAATCCTGGGTTCAACTCAAAGAGGAAAGAGACACCTTCAAAGAACACTGTCAGGACTATGAGAGAAGGCTATTCGAGCTCACCAGACAGCTTCAAGAAGAACAAAGAATCAACGCATTCCTGGGGACAAAGAAAAAGCGCCCACGGGAGACCTGAAAGATCATTTATTTTATTTTCTGTCTTGTAAGCCCAAATGAGGCAAAGAAAAAAGAATAAATTGATTAACTAACGTTTGTTGCTTCTTTAACAAATCTAGACTCTATGATCCTTGAAAACATTGCACACATGCATTCACATGCATTGCATACACATTGCATTTCATACATTGCATTTCATACATTGCATTCATATACATTGCATACACATTGCATACATGGCATCCAGTCATACACATTTCATAACAGGTTCTCATGACGGGTTTCTCATCTCTTCGCTGTTTATTTCAGTCAGAAGAGATGGAATCTGAGGCAAGCATCAAGAATCTCGAAGTACAGAATGCCCAAGTTCAAGTGGCAATTCTGGAACTGGCAAAGGGGCAACAAGAGCTGAAAGCCCTGATACTCAAGAAGAAGAAGAAGCCCAAAGAATCTGCAGGCTTGAGTTACCTGAGAAGGAAGATCAAGATCCCTGTCAAAAAGATCAAAAAGCCACCAATCCCTGAAATAGTCGGTGATGGTGAACAAGAAGATAATCAAAGCAACCAGGGTTCTGCTAAACCCTCTCTCTCTTCAAATGAAGAAGAAGATCATTCTGGAGACGAACAGGATGATGACAAATACCAACAGTTGGAGGATCGTATGAAAGCTATGGAAATACAAAAAATACCTGGCTTAGATTTCAATGATCTGGGACTCGTGTCGGATGTTGTCATCCCTCCAAAATTCAAAGTTCCAACCTTTGCAAAGTATGATGGAGTTTCTTGTCCAAAACTACATTTGAGATCTTATGTGAGGAAGATACAACCTCATACAACAGATAACAAATTGTGGATTCACTTTTTCCAAGAAAGTCTGTCAGGTACACAACTCGAATGGTACTACCAGCTAGAAAATACCAAGGTTCATACTTGGGAAGAATTAGCTGCTGCTTTTTACAAACAGTACCAATACAATGCTGATCTTACACCCACTCGTACTCAATTGCGAGGCATGTCTATGGGACCAAAAGAAAGTTTCAAAGAGTATGCACAAAAGTGGAGAGATATGGCTGGAAGGGTTCAACCACCCTTATCTGATCGCGAACTAGTCGACATGTTCATGGGCACTTTAACTGGCCCATTCTATAGCCATTTGCTGGGAAGTTCATCATCAGGTTTCACTGACCTAATACTGACCGGAGAACGTGTCGAAAGTGGCATTCGAAATGGAAAAATTCAAGTAGGATCCTCCTCTGGTACTACAAAAAGGCCCATCAGAAATGAGGTCAATACAGCGCAAATTCAGACAAGTCACAAAAGTGATCAGCATCAATCTGTAGGGGCAGTTATGATCTCCGCATCTGCACCTCAAAAAGATCAACAGCCAAAATATACGCATCGACCAGATGCACCAAGAAGAACTTTCACCAAAATCAACATGCCAATCTCTCAGGCATTGCAGCACTTGCTTAAAGCGGATCTGATCACATTAAGGGGTCCTCCGAAGAATGTCAATACTTCTTCTCTGAATTATCGCCCTGATGCAACATGTGCCTATCATTCAAACTGTCCAGGACATGACGCAGATCACTGCTGGGCCCTGAAAAATAAAATCCAAGACATGATAGATGCTGGAGAAATTGAGTTCGATCCTCCAGAAACTCCAAATGTCATCACAGCACCTATGCCAAAGCATGACAAAACTGTTAATGCTATCATAGACACAGTTTACATTTATGATGTGAACGAAGTATCAATTCCACTCCTCGAAGTCAAAAGAAAGTTCATCCAAGCTGGTTACTTTCCAGGTTGTGATCCCGACTGCTTTTATTGCTCACGCCAACCCAATGGTTGTGAAAATCTAAAGATGGGAATTCAAAAACACATGGATCGCCGTATCATTATGTTTGAGAGGCTCCCTTCTATGGACATGTTGGGCAAAGTCTTTGCCAACGGGATAAGAATGGAAGACGTCTCAGTGATCTCCAGCTTACCATTCAAAATCTCTACCAAGGCTCCATTCAAACTTTCTGCTACACTCAAAGTGGCATCAGTAGTCATTGCTAGACCAACTCCATTTCCATACTCCTCAGACAAAGCTGTCCCATGGGGATATGACACTAATGTTTACATTCATGGAGTTAAGCAGGATCCCTCGACTAAAGAGGACGCAACACTAACTACTTCAGCTGTAAGTAACATTGCAGGCACTAGCAAGATCACGAGAAGTGGAAGAATCTTTTCACCAGAAATTTCTCCAAATATTGCTGCTAGTCCAATCCAGGTTCCAATTCCTATTCCAGATATCAACACTCGAGGCAAAGAGCCACTGATCGAACCAGTTCAAAATCCGGTAGAGATCACTGCTGAGGATCCATCAAAGCAAGAGATGGACGAAATATTGAAAATCATCTGCAAAAGTGATTACAATATTGTCGAACAACTGGGGCATACTGCTTCAAAAATCTCAATGTTATCTCTGCTAAAATATTCAGAAGCTCATGCTAAAGCTCTAATGAAGTTCCTTCAAGCTGCGCATGTGCCTCAAGAAATCCCAATCGACCAATTTGAGAATTGTGTCGCCAGTCTTACAGTGCCCAATGGTCTTGGTTTCTCTGATGTGGATCTAACTCCTGCTGGAAGAAATCACAACAAGGCCCTGCACATCTCTATCGAATGCAACGGCACCACTCTGTCTCATGTGCTAATAGACAATGGTTCCTCTCTAAACGTGTTACCAAAGGTAATACTGGAAAAACTTGACTTCAAAGGAGTTGTGCTACAACCAAGTGATGTGGTTGTAAGAGCCTTCGATGGGTCAACAAGAACGGTGTACGGAGAAGTTAAGCTCCCAATCAGAGTGGGCTCTCAAACTTTCGATGTTATCTTTTCCGTAATAGACGTTCTTCCAACATACTCCTGTTTACTAGGACGCCCTTGGATACATGGGGCAAACGCTGTAACTTCTACCCTGCATCAGAAGTTAAAATACCCAGTAAAAGGAAAGGTTGTCACAGTCTATGGCGAAGAAGAATATATGGTCAGTCACTTGAGCAACGACAAGTATGTTGAGATGGAGGGCGAATCCATCGAAACTCCGTATCAAGCTTTTGAGGTTGTATCTCCAGATATCTCTACCACCAAGCATATTCCTGCTACTCCAGCTACAACTATGGCTTCTCTCAAAGATGCCAAAGCCATGATTGAACAGGGTGATCGCACAGTATGGGGACAACTCCCTGATATACCCTACAAGTCCGACAAGCTAGGTCTGGGCTATAATGGTGAAAATCAAAAGAATGATCAAAATCCTCGCTCTGAAGGGTTAATATCACACTTCGCCAGCCAAGAAGTAAACGCCATTGATGATGAAGGGACATACTTGAACCACATCATTCAGCCATATCCAGACGAAATTCCACCCATTACCATGGGAATGTGGGATGCTGTGGGAGGACCAAATGACGGTTACAACTACCAGTATATCACACCTCAGAATTCTTACATTGCTCTGGAAGATCTTACTCCAACAGAAGAGGGTAATCAAAATGACGGAAGTATCACAAGTCCCGTCACTCAGCAATATCAAAATCCACCCAAAGAAGTATGGGACACGCTAGGAGAACCCAGCGGCAAATACGACTATATGGTGAAATATTCCGCTCCTCCGAGCTTTTCAACTCCCATCAAAGACATTGTCCCGACTGGATGGGACGAACAGTACGACGACAACTTCGCTCTTGAAGAAGCCAGGAAGATGCCAAACAACGAAGGTTATTTTCTGTCACAGTACACTCCTTATCAGGATGCACAAGTCTCTATTCAAAACATCATTCCTACTGCATGGGACGGCCTTATCGAGCATCTCGCTCAGCCAATAGAGGGACCTCCACCTGGATTCTCATATCCAACAAATCATCCAACTTATCCTGAGGAATTACCTACGCATTTTCCCACTAGCGGAATCAATGCTACGGAAGACGAAAAGAACAACTGCAACTGGAACAGCTGGGTGCTCCCTGCTAACAACGGTGGATTGAACAACTGGAAAGCAGAGGATGTGATCTCCTTTGATCAGGAGTAAATGCCATTTCCTGTTTTCTTTGTGTATATTGTGCAAAGATAAAAGTGGTTCCTGAACAATCGAACCATGAGCTTGAAAGCCGTGTGCCTTAGCACAACGGTCCTTCTATAAAAAGGGTTTGTCATATCATGATTATGTGCATTCAATAAAATCATGGGATGCTTGCATGTTCAAAATTTTGTGATCCTTTTTCTTTCTTTATTCGCTTTCAAATAGCTATGTTTTTCTCTTCATACACACTCACATATCTACCATGCAGATTCACATACACGCTGGATCCAGTCAATAACGACTCTGCTATTGCCCGTCATGACTTTGAAAATCCGATCTACCAAACTGAGGACGAAAGTGAGGAAGATTGTGAAGTGCCAAGAGAAATTGCAAGACTTCTAGAACAAGAAGAAAAAGCCATACAGCCTCATGAGGAGCCGATTGAGGTCATCAACTTGGGCAGTGACGAAGAAAAGAAAGAGGTCAGAATTGGGGCTGACTTAGAAAACAGTGTCAAGCAAAGACTGATTCAATTGTTGCAAGACTACGCCGAGATATTCGCCTGGTCTTATCAAGATATGCCTGGCCTTGACACGGACATTGTAGTTCATCGCCTGCCAATCAAAGAAGGAAGCACTCCGGTCAAACAGAGACTGCGAAGGAGTAAGCCTGATATGTCAAAAAAGATCAAAGACGAGGTTGAAAAACAATTCAATGCCGGATTCCTAAAAGTTGTAAGTTATCCTCCTTGGATAGCTAACATCGTGCCTGTACCCAAAAAAGACGGGAAAGTCAGAATGTGTGTAGACTACAGAGATCTGAACCGGGCAAGCCCTAAAGATGATTTCCCTTTACCGCACATCGATGTACTAGTTGACAATACCGCACAATGCAAGGTATTCTCCTTTATGGACGGATTCTCAGGGTACAATCAAATCAAGATGGCACCCGAAGACATGGAAAAAACAACCTTCACAACTCCCTGGGGAACCTTTTGTTACAAAGTAATGCCCTTTGGTCTAAAAAATGCTGGAGCTACCTACCAACGAGCAATGGTAACACTATTTCATGATATGATTCATCAGGAAATAGAGGTGTATGTCGATGACATGATCGCAAAATCCAACACCGAAGAAGAACATTTGAGTCATTTACACAAGCTGTTTGACAGACTCAAGAAATACAGATTGCGACTGAACCCGAACAAGTGTACCTTTGGAGTAAGATCCGGTAAACTCTTAGGTTTCATCGTCAGCAGTAAAGGTATTGAGGTTGATCCTGCCAAGGTCAAAGCCATTCAAGAAATGCCTATACCCCGTACCGAGAAACAAGTCAGAGGATTCTTGGGACGTCTAAACTACATAGCCAGATTCATTGCCCATATGACTCCTACTTGTGTGCCAATCTTCAAATTACTGAAGAAAGATCAAGTGGAAAGATGGAATGACAAATGCCAGTTAGCCTTTGATAAAATCAAAGAATACCTTCAAAAACCGCCAATCTTGTTACCTCCTGTGGAAGGCAGACCTCTGATAATGTACCTAACTGTGTTAGAAGATTCAATGGGGTGTGTACTCGGACAACATGACGATTCCGGTCGAAAGGAGCACGCAATCTACTATCTTAGCAAAAAGTTTACCGATTGTGAAACAAGATACTCACTACTCGAAAAAACTTGCTGTGCCTTAGCATGGGCGGCTCGCCGACTAAGACAGTATATGCTAAATCACACCACTTTCCTGATCTCCAAGATGGATCCAATCAAATACGTGTTCGAAAAACCTGCTCTCTCTGGAAGGATTGCAAGATGGCAAATGATCCTAACAGAATATGACATTCAATACACTTCGCAAAAAGCAATCAAAGGAAGTGTGGTAGCTGATCATTTAGCTCATCAAGCAGTAGATGATTATCAGGCATTGAACTTTGACTTCCCAGACGAAGACATTATGCTAGTCAATGACTACAAACAACCAGGATCCCGATGGACTATGGTTTTTGACGGAGCTTCTAATGCGCTCGGCAATGGCATCGGAGCTGTGATCATTTCCCCCACAGGAGGTCATACACCCTTCACCGCCAGATTGTGTTTCAATTGCACCAACAATATAGCCGAATACGAAGCATGCATTCTGGGTCTCAAAGCTGCAATTGATCTAAAAATCAAATTCCTTGAAGTCTACGGAGACTCGGCCTTGGTAATCTACCAAGTCAAAGGGGAATGGGACACAAAGCACCCAAATCTAATTCCATACAAAGAACATGTGTTGAGTTTGATTCCTTACTTCGAGGAGATCACTTTCGAACACATCCCACGCGAAGAAAATCAACTAGCTGATGCCTTAGCTACCATGTCATCCATGTTCAAAGTCAATTGGGACGACGAAGCTCCTATGATCACCATTTACAGGCAAGACGAACCAGCCTATTGCAATGAGATCGATACCAAACAAATGGAAGACAAATCATGGTTCCATGAAATACAAAGGTATCTCGAAACCCAGGAGTACCCTGAAGGGGCATCTATTAACGACAGAAAGTTTCTAAGGAGATTTGCCTCCAAATTCTTCCTAAGCAATGGAACTTTGTACAAGCGCAACCATGACTCGACTTTACTTCGTTGCGTAAACAAGAAGGAAGCAGAACAAATCATGGAAGACATACACAATGGTACCTTCGGTACTCATTCCAACGGACATACAATGGCTAAAAAGATCTTGAGAGCAGGTTACTACTGGTCTACCATGGAGACAGATTGCCATCATCATTCCAAAACTTGTCACAAATGCCAGATATATGCCGACAAAGTGCATGTACCTCCAGTTCCATTAAACGTTCTGACGGCTCCTTGGCCTTTCGCAATGTGGGGTATTGATATGATTGGAGAAATCAAACCTACTGCTTCCAACGGACATCGCTTTATCCTGGTCGCTATTGACTACTTCACAAAGTGGGTAGAGGCAGCTTCATATGCTTCTGTCACCAAGAATGTGGTAGCCAGGTTTATCAAGCACAATCTCATTTGTCGGTACGGCATCCCCGAAAGGATCATCACTGACAATGGCACGAATCTAAACAACAAAATGATTACTGAACTCTGCACGCAGTTCCAGATCAAACATCATAATTCTTCTCCATATCGACCAAAGATGAACGGCGCTGTCGAAGCCGCCAACAAAAACATCAAGAAAATCATACAAAAGATGACAGTAACCTACAAAGACTGGCATGAGATGTTACCTTTTGCTCTTCATGGTTATCGCACATCTGCGCGTACTTCAACAGGGGCAACTCCATTCTCGTTAGTCTACGGTATGGAAGCAGTTCTCCCAATCGAAATCCAGATTCCTTCCTTAAGGATCATGAAAGAAGCCGATCTAGACGAAGACGATTGGATTCAAACTCGATTCGACCAAATACACTTGATCGATGAGAAAAGACTTGCAGCTATCTGTCATGGCCAGCTATACCAAAAGCGCATGATCAAAGCATTCAACAAGAAAGTCAAAAGTCAAGCATACCAAACTGGTGGCTTGGTTATCAAACGCATCATCTTACCACAAGGTGATCCCAGAGGCAAATGGACCCCCACCTACGAGGGACCATTCATAATCAAGAAAATATTCTCCGGCGGTGCCATGTTGCTTACCACCATGGATGGCGAGGATTTCCCACACCCTGTGAATGCGGACATAGTCAAAAAGTACTTTGCTTAAAAAAAAAAAATACAGCTCGCTAAGTTGAAAACCTGAAAGGGCAACTTAGGCAAAAATGAGCGTCTCGGTGGATTGAAAACCCGAAAGGGCGATCCAGGCAAAAATTAGAGACAAAACAAATACAATCCCGGTAGGCTGAAAACCTGAAAGGGCAGCCTAGGCAAAAATTAGGGAATAAAGCATACAACTATGTCCCGCTCAGCTGCCTACTCACCGACAAGGTTCAACACCTCAAAGACACCGATCAGTCCAATCACTTTCTTCCAACAAGTGAGGGATGAGATGCTCGAAGACAGATTGGCAATAGCAGAATTGAAACTTGACTGGATCGTTCTCACATAGCTATTTCTTTTCATAAATACTTTTCAAAACTTTCTGACAATTTCCTACTTCTAGGATTGTTGTCTCCCTATACTAATCCGCCTATCACGGCACCTTTTCAAAAATCAATGCAGCTTATAACTAACATTTTCATTTTTTCTGTTTTGAATACGCGAGCATCCCAATGATATTTTGAATGAACATATGCATTTGAATATGATTGATGTTTACCAGGAAAAACAGGAATAGCATTCCGGACATGTCCCAATTATTTGGACATTATCCTAAACCAGCATCAGAAGGAAGTTTCCCCAATGGAGACACATTCCTCAACAAATCCCTCAAAAAGATTTTTCTTTCGAAAGAAGTCTTATTCCCCAGCAGGGTTGTTCCAGATTACTGTCTTCAGAAGGTGTGATCTCCGCACCCAAACTTGGTCAGATAGTGCATCGGAGGATTATGCATCTTCCTCATTCCCACTCCAAAGGGCGTCACAGTCCGAACTCTCAAAACTACTGTTCATCCCCGAGCAGTAATCAAAGATCCTTCAATAGAACATCCTGGTTCTCAAAGAATTTCCCCAACCCAGGGTACTCAAGCGAGACAGAAGATCATCAACAACCACGATGCCTTCACTTCCAAATGGCTAGCAGGGATTTATTTTCCCAATCACAATGCCTTCATTTCTTGACGACTAAGCTGGGATTTATTTTCCCAATCAGGAGCTTGACACGCTCTAAGCTGCATAAACCATGCATCACATTCACACTCATATTCACATTCACAATCATGCATCATACGCATATTCATACACAACATAACTTGCATATTTCTCCTCTAGCTCGAGGATCTCATATCATACATGCATCATAGACATCGCATATTATTAACTTGATTTTTCAGGTAGACAGATGTCTTCAGCAAAGATGTTCTCACTCACATGCAGTGTTCATCCTGAATCTTATTCAGACAAGCAGTCCTTTCAGATACAATCAAACCAAAGATTCACTCTGAAGAACTCTCATTCTCAACTCATTTATCATCTAACATTGCTAGTCTAAGGCGATACCTCAGACGGTTCCAGAACGATCTAGCATTTCAGATCTAAGGCGATACCTCCGACGGTTCCAGAACGATCTAGCATTTCAGATCTAAGGATCTAAGGCGAAACCTCAGACGGTTCCAGAACGATCTAACATTGCAGATCTAAAGTGATACCTCAAACGGTTCCACAATGATCAACTTTCAAATCCTTCATCAAGATATAATCAACAGATTCATTCTGATGAACAAACCATCAACACATTGTCCAGGTGGCATCCGAAAGCCCATCTCAGGTAATGTTTCAATCTGCCAACAACATTTCACAGACAACATTCAAATGCAACTTCCAACATCTCTGCTGATCAAGGTAAGTGCAAATTTTCAGGGCATCTATTTATTCAATCATCTTCTACCCTCAGATTTCAGACAATCTCTTCAGGTTTAAGAAGATTGAATAGGGGCAACTGTTATACCCCAAAATTTGCCCACTTCTTTTTTCAGGAAAGTTTCAATATGAAAATTAAGAGTCTCATATAAACATGGATTTTTTCAAAATATCCTGACATATGAAGAACTTGGTTTTCAGAATTTTTCTTACACAGTAACTTGGCTTACAGTGGAATTTATTCTTACGCAAACGCCAAATACTGTTCTTTACTTCACAAATACTATTTATTTATTTTACAGATAAATAGTACTAACACAGTTCATGCAGGGTTAAATCTTTTTGCAGGCGCAAAAGCAGGAAACTCACACTGTACTGGTAACAATTGTTTTTGTTTTCCCACTAACTTTTGTGCTATATTCCATTATTTTCAAAATCTTTTCAAATCTATCCTTTCAAATTCAAATCTCAACTTTATTCTATCCATCTCTCTTTTCCCAACAATACCTTACACTTTCTTTCAAATCTCACTACCACTCAAATTTCCTTTTGTACGGAATCACATCATTCCCCAACGTCTCTATCATCTTTCCATTCTATAAATACCTCTCATTCTTCCCACAAATCTCACATCAAATTCTAAATCATCTTTCAAATTTCTACTTCATAATCCATTTTCTCTTCTTCCCTAGCAAAAATGGCAAAATGGATAGAGACACTGTTTCTTACAGTCATCACCATTGCTACGGTGATCATGACTTTCTTCTGCCTACACAGTCCTGAGAAGTGTGGACCTGCAATGGTTGCACTCCCAATCCTCTACATGTTATTGATCATAGCATGGTTCATCAACCGTCATTTTTAAAATTTGCCGTGTTTCTTATTTTCTTAAACGTACCGTTTATTCGTCGTACTGTTCAATATAGTATGTAATATTTATACTGTCAGTATTAAATGTTGTACTAGTTGTCATAATATTGCTTAATTACTAAGATAATATTTTGTGTATTTTCTGCCAGTCAAATATTTCTATTTCTGTGCATTAAATAATTTTCAGGTTATTATCGGTAATTTTGCCCGCATACCGTAAATATCAGTTATTTATTATGTTTCTGTTTTCTAACAAGTCATGTAAATAAATTTTCATGCTTCACACCAAACAAAAACAAAAATAACAACAAAAAAAAAAAAAAAAAAAATTAACTTTGACGGTTGATTTTTCACTTTAACTGCTGCTTCAGTACACGAACAGTCGGTTGACAGACAAACTGCAGACAGTACAATTCACAGTGATTTGTACAATCAATCAAATCAATCATTCACAATTCAAATTTCCAAGATTTTTGTGTTAGAAGTCTTCTGAATATCACATGATTAGCAGAAACTCAACACTGCACAAAAATCAGGTACGCTTAACTGCCTCCTATACAGACAGTCCCTAATCAGGGTTTTTCTTGTTTTAACAGGAGCAACAAGTTTTGAGAGCTCAAATGGATTTCATATACATCCATACATCTCAAAGTACCATCATACAAATTTTCAAACTTCAATTCACTCAGACGCACCGTCAGCAGCTCAAACAGTCAACAGACGACCCGTTTGACCAAAAAAGTCAACTGACAGTCAAAAATGAAATTTTTTGTCAAAGTCCATATTTTGTCAAAGGATTCAACATTTGATCATTGGATGATCACAATTCATCAAGGAAAGATCAAAAATCAACAAAACCCTAAGATTCAAAATTAGGGTTTTTGCCTGAAAAGTCAACTCAACTTTGACTGATCATAACTCTCTCATCCTTCATCCAAAAAATGTCAACCAAAGCTCATTTTGAAGGAAATTCAATTATCTTTCAAATGCAATTGATCCCATGGTCATAGCATTCACCATTTGAAAAATATGGCCAAAGACATTACAGGTCATTTTCAAAGTCAACAAAAAGACACTTTTTTCAAATGGACACACAAGGAGAACCAAAAATCATTTTGATATGAGACCAAAGACATTGGTTAGAGGACTCTTTGAGGTTTCCAAAAAGTGCAAGATCTCCTTCATATGACAAAAATTGAAGGATTTACACCTTGTTGAAGTTGGCTAAATTTTGGGAAAATGCATGAAATCAACATTGCTCAAAAATGTTTTTTTTCCAAATGAGTCCAAGTTTTTATGGTCCAAACATCTTTGCCATGTTACTATGGGCCTCCCACGACCAAGACAAAGCCCACATCTTTATTGGCCATTTTTTGCATAATTTTATCTTACTTTAAGATTAAAATTAAAAGGAAAATGCATGGATAATGGTTGCTTGGCCTCCAAGTATGACTCACTTCAAGGAATCTTCATTTTTTCTGCAAGAATTGAAGAGCAAGACAAGAGCATTGAATGGAGTCAAGCTTGGTCAACAATTCAAAGATTTTTAATATTTTAAAAATCAAACTTTCAACAAAGACAACAAAGCTTCTTAGCTTGAGTTCCAAGCAACTTTGGGCTATAAAAGAAGCATCATACTTCAGCAAAAGGGGGACACACGAAATAGGGCAAGAGTATAGCAAGAAATATCACAAAAATTCTCAAAATTTGCATATACTTTGTAATTTTCAAATTCAAATTTCCAATCAATATCAATACCAATAAACACTTCTAATCATCTCCTCAAACATTATAGAGTAAGATTGAGCTCTAAATATAGACATATGAGAGTCGTATAAAGCACTTAAAGCTCTTCATGTACATATGAGTTTTATTTTCGTTTTTGTATATGCAACTAATTTCACTGCAAACTAACCACCCTAAC